>NC_143584.1:65488228-65600728 GCF_048544385.1 Mastigoproctus giganteus | reverse complement strand
ATGCGATTCTGGAGGAAATAAACGTGCTGATTCCGAAAATCATGAAAAGTCTCTATCAACATCTACATCAAAAGATGTACCAACATTTAATGTTAAAATAAAGGGATATATAATACCTTATATACATAATAATATATATAATACATATTGCAAAAAACAAGCAAACAAATAACCTTAAGATCACTGCATATGTTCTAACCATATCTTGGTAGTTTATGGCATGTAGAACCTTAGTTCTTTCACGACTTTCTTTAAATCCAACTGAATGAAACACAGGAACTGATGGAAAGTCATTGCCATTATGAAGCAAAACTGCTTTTAAACTTAATTTTGAGGCATCTATGAATGAATGCCATTCATTTGACTTATGTACGACACCTAGTTCTTTCAGAAGTCCAATAATGTCTTTGCAAAAACACATACCAAAACACCATAGCAAAATATTTCAAAACTTGCATGACTTTATTGAAACACTGACATATTTGTTCCTGCTGCAGTAACCTAGAACCTAACAGTTCGCCTTGTTGTTTTGGCAAATTTAAGTCTCGAGCCAAATCATTCAACTCATCTTGTTTGATTAAATGTACCTCACTACCTGAACTTACTGGCTGATAGTCCACATCTTGTGAAGTGGAGGCTTCTGAGGAATTCTCAACTTCAACTAGATCACTATTATCTTCCCCATTATTATCCCAAGTTTTGAGGGGCCGCTGGTACTGGAAAATTGTCACTGTTTGGGACGGGCAGAATTGCAGAAGGTATATTTAGATATGGGTAAGATGTATCTGTATATTTGAATATGGAGGGTGTGGCCCACAACCTTTTAGGCCGCACCTTCCTACTCTCGAGAGGAAGTTTATGTTTGGAGTATAGATTTAAAACCCTGAGAACATGTCACAATCAGTTAATACTTGAAAAACCTTGACACAGCCTACAAAAATCCTCACCAAAAACGCTAAGTGTGCTTCCTTCAAATCATAAATTGTTGCATCGGAATTTGAACCCAAGAACCATAGGTAGAAGTCTGATTATGTTTATCACAAGAAAATCAAGCCAGAATCGATTACTAAAATTAAGAGAATTAGCTTATATCTGTTAAGATAAATCAGTATGTCATACACTACTGGCTAGATTGTGCCAAATTGGCATATTTTGGTAAAATGTAACTCCCTCTATATTTAATTACTGTGGCGTGATGTGAAACTATCATGGTGATTTTTGAAATGTATGCATAAAAGTTCTTGGAGGTAAAAATCGTGTTGGATAGTGTTATTTATGTCATACAAATATTAAAGAATGTTTATTCTTCATCGTCATCTTCAAAAAACTAAATGCTGTTATGTTGTTATTTGGTTTTTTGAGCATTAGCAACTAAGGCCATATTGCACTGGGATATGCGGTGGTCATTCCCTGACCTTTCCGCATCCTCCGTATTTGGTGGTCACGGGCTCGAACCCCAGTCTAATCAAGAAGCGTGTGCTATGCACTGCTGCTACTGCCCATCCAGCTACGGAGGCGCCTCAAAAAACTAAATGCAATACTCGATGGTTCGTCACTTGTTGATGGCTCATCCTTATTGTTGGCTTGCCTTTCCAACAAACCAACTATCATTGGTTTGTTGGAAGCACAAGGTGCGTCTTCTTCAGAAATACTTCAAGAGTTTTGTTTCCAAGACAGTCTTTTCTTTATAAATTTCATGATGGCATGCACAAGCAACTCTTCGCTGTTTATTTTTATTAACATCACTCTCTGTAGCATTTCTTCGTTTGGTAATACTGCATAGTATTAAAAAGGGGGATAAATTTGAAACCAGACAAGACAGCGAAAATGAAGAGCAACATAACCACTCATTGTAATATCAGCATGGTAACTGTTTTATGTTATGCGAAGCGCTCTCGTCTGCCTGAACAAATGCACGCACAGTAGTACTGTATTTTAGCTACGCATGGTTTGAAATGCTTATTTATGAATGTTTAGCATTTATTTATTGCAATTAATGTTTATATTTTCGATTTTTTTGATACTTGAAAAAAAAAAAGGAACACATAAATCGGGAAATCAAAGTGAGATGTGCTTGCATTCAAAAACAGCAGTGTTGTAAGCGGTTAAGTTTTGGAGTAGACACATGCTCTTATAACCACACTTGCATCTCAAAAGGTTGCTCATGTTGCAAAGTTAAAACAAGTAAAAAGAAATAAAATGAAGTGCAATAAAATAAATTATAATCAAACTGCAAGAATAATTAATAAATAATGGGAGAGAAAAATATGAAGGAGCTTCAAGTTTACCTGGGCATAGGCACTTTGAGTAACCTTTCTCAAATCATCTTGAGCACCAGTTGTTATTTTACCAAAGAAAATTTGTTCAGAAACTCTACCACCTAATGTCATGCACATGCGATCAAAAAGCTGAAATAAAAAAAAAAAACAATTAGAACAGAGTAACACTATAACTTTAAAATGATATATATTAAAGCACAAGAATTGGAAACCAATTGGCTGTAATGAGCCATATTTGATTCTGACCATTGTAACACAAAACACAACTAGCAGATATACATAATATATATATATATATATATATATATATATATATATATATATATATATATATAAAGGGTAATATAAAGAACCATTAGAATAAGCAAATCAATCCAATAATAATAATACCATCAGGGACCTAAGAAAACGCAAAAATAAAAAAAATATATATATATTATCGCTTTTTACCGACAATCTAGATGACTTCAACTGGGGCCAACCACCCAGAATGAAGGCAAAAAACAACAAGAGGTTATCTGTTTCTGTGATGATCAATATATGCTAAGTAATTTAAATCTAAACCAAATATAAACCAGTATAGGCCGAATGTAAATCGAATATAAATAAATCGAAAGATGATAATAAAAGTTAAGAAAATTTAGAAATATTAGAATCAAAGGTAAGAAATATAAGTAAAATATAAAAAGTAAGCATATATTAATCATCGTTGACCCGACAGAGAAAGTAATTTAATGATTAAAATAAGATTAAATATATAATACATACTACATATTGACCGTATCTAGGACATAATGTAATAGTCGTCAAAATTTTGACGACTATTACACAATTTGCCCTATTTAATTTTTACCCCACTTGCCATGCACTACGTCTCTTTAAATAATATGGCGAGTCAGCACTGTGTTGCCCCTAGTTCAGCGAGAAAACGTGTTGCGCTACATCCCACTCCTGAGGATGTAGTGTTAAATATTAAACAGGAGAATCATTCCCTTAACCCTAACCAACCTGAGTACAATACACATATTTTAAACCAAAATTTATTTTTTCAAAAATGTTTAGATAAACGATGTCTCACTTGTCCCATGACGGATAACTCCGAATCCAAATCTAACTCTATTTATCCTCCTTTTTGTAAAACTAAAAACGTCATATATTTGCTCATATGCAATATTTGTAATGTTAAATACGTAGGCCAAACCACAAATTCTCTTAACATCAGAATTAATGGGCACAGATCCAAAAGTAAAAATCTTTTACTTGATACCATTTTAGATACTGAAATAGAACTTTTCCATTTTCACCACCATGGCTTCAACAACGTTAAAATTAAAATACTTGCCATTATCAATGACAACGTTCTTCGTGATTATTATGAGAATCTATTTATGTGCACTTATAAATCTTTATATCCCTACGGCCTAAACAATAGATTTTTTAACAAAACTCTTTTAAGCAATGGTTGTTTAAACACCAGCCACTGCATTTACAATTTATTCCATCTTAGTCATTTCTTCAATAACAATAAGCGTAGATACAAACGTGGAAATAAATCAAATCGTCATCATAGGCATATTTGGCACAATTTTCGTAATATTATTAACTCCTGGGACAATACCATACTTGATGTACACAACATTTCTCTTTTTCCCTTTAATATCAAAAACTCTATACTAAAAGCCTTAACTTTATTTATTAGCAATTTTAAATGTAAAAATATTCAACTTAAGCATATTATTTTAGATATCTCTCTTTTTAGACTAGGTCGCATTACTACATACAGTAACGAATACTGTACTATTAAATTTATTCATAGTTGGTTCGATAAAATTCCTTGGCATTATTTACTTAATAATCGTAATAATTTTCTCCCATTTTATAATAATTTCAAATTCAAGATCCATCACTGCTTCAAATATGAATCTCATATTGGACTTAAAATTTGTAATTATAAAACTCTGGCTACTAATTTAGGCAACTTACAAGCTTTAGATCTTCCATGTCATTGTGATGATCCCATATATGCTCCTTACGTTGATCAACATCATAAACATATTATTACTGGTAACCTGGACATTATTAACAACATTCCACTAAAGTCCGCTATGGAAAAAGGTTTTAAATTCAGACCAGTCCATAAGGCCAACCTCAATAATATATATAAAGATATTTATCTGAATATCTTGAACTTTTGCAACAAGTTAGCATATAAATATACAATACCCCACGAAGCTTTTTATAATTGGATAAATGTCACATTTCAAGACATTAAAAAAATTATTTCTAAAACTTACTACCTTTACAATAATTCGCATATCAAGTACTCTAACCTGAAAAAAAGGCATCTCAGATTTACAACAAAAATTTATTACCACTCCGGTAGATAAGGCTTCTAATAACTTTGCTATCTTTTGCAAGCAATTTTATTACACCACCCTCAAAAAGGAAGTAGAAAGTAGCTCCACCTTTTTACGCTGTAATCTCGGCATTAATACTATCATCAAAAAAATTATAGCCTTGCATAAAAAATTGCATTACAAAATTCGCAATTCTACTTTGCCTTTCTTGTATATGATAGCCAAATTCCATAAACATCCAGTTGGCTTCAGATTCAGCACTAGTGCCAAAAAAAAGTGGCTGTTATCATCCAGGTAAACAATTTTTCAAATTGTTCCAACTACCATTCTTATTAATATCCCTTCCACTTGGATCATTAACAATAACCACAGTATCATTGAAATTTTTAATTCCAATTCCAATACATATTCCAGCATATTTAGTATTGAAACATATGACTTCACCAACTTATTTACCTCCTTACTGCATCACTTGATTGTTAATGTACTTCATCAATTGTTCCTCAAATACAAAAACGTTATACCAGCAGATGAGGTTACTTGGAATAACTACATCAACCTCTGTATTCTAAACAATTATATTTAACGATGGTAAATATGCTTATAAACAATCCATAGGAGTTCCCATGGGTTTACAAATTTCTAGCATAGTATCCAATCTATTTCTTCATTATTACGAACATCTATATATTCATAACAACACGAACCTTAATTTTTATGCATTCCGCTATGTTGATGACATTCTTATTCTCAACATTCATTTTGAAAATATTGCTAAATCCATATATCCTACTGAACTCACTCTCAATAAAGAAAACCTTGGCAACCGGACATGCAAATTTTCTAGATTTAAGTATTACTCTAAATAGTCCTCCTCTTCGTCATAATTTGGAACTATTCGACAAAAGAAGCGAATTTAATTTTAATATTATCTATTTAACAAATTGGAACTCGAACATTTCGATTAAGGTTCATAAAAATATAATCTACACACAAATTATCCGTTTAGCTAATATTAGCAATCAATCACTTTTCGCTGGTGCTTTAAATGATCTCTATACCAAACTTCGCAATAATGACATTCCTATTAATTTCTTAAATTTTATTATAAAAAGTCTCTCTGATTTCATTAAAGAAAAATTCGGTTTTGCCACGTTCCACCTTGATTAGGGTTAAATCGATACCTGTATAGTTGTATATTTGAATGGTGGTATTTCCACTGCTTGGAAAGTGATCACACATAATGACTTCTATTAGAACGATGTTCGTGTTCTTTCACTTCTTAAGTTTTTCTTTTCATTTTTCGTAATTTAATATCAGTATTTATTTATGTCCAATCTTATTTTCTCTATTTTATTTTAACCACAGAGGGCTCCCACAGTTCTTCTCTTCTGAGCAACTCCACCATCGTTGTCATAGTTTTTCCTCTGTTTACATTCCATTCTTATTAATCATATTTGCATAATTGTATCTTATTAATCATGATCGCAAATTTGTATCTTCATTTCTTGATTATATTTCACTCAACTTATTTCTGCCAAATATCATAGGTATTTAATTTTTCTCCTCTTCATATTTTTTATTATATTTCATGTCTTTCACTCAAAATATACACTACAAGCTAGCGGTATTAATTTCCACTTCCACTAACACTTTCACAGCCAAGGCCCTCTCTATGAGGTTGGGTACTTACACACACAGCTTGCCTAGTATCCTTTAAACTCTTTTCCTTCTCTTTACATCTTTCTACTTTCTGATCTTCGTTTTTCCGTCCGTTGAACTATTAGTGTAATACGAGGGTGATTCGGACATTCTCACTTTTCTTATTCTCACTATCTTCGCCTCTATATTTTTAACTTCTTTTCCCTCCCCTACCTTGCATTGCTTCCTTTTTCTATACCGCTACCTTGTTATTCATTACTATTTAACTTACATACTTTTGATTTAAACTTACGTTCTTACACACTTTCTACTTAATTTATTAAATTAAACACACTGCGTTTGCGTGTGTTTAAAACTTATTAAATTAAACACACTGCACATACTATTGACTCAATTTATTTCTAAATACACTACGTTACTTAATTTATTAATCTAAATACACTGCGTTGGGGCTACCTCACTCATGTTTCTGGAGATTTAAAAAGTTTTAAAAAAAATTTAAAAAAATTTTTAAAAAACTATTTATATCCATTTCATTTTTTATATCCATTTCATTTCTATAGCGTCTCCATCAGCATGAGTTTGCATAGAAACACAGTGTTTGGTACATGATCAGGTGTAGCCCCCTGATGAAATACCTGATCTATGTACCAATTTTTATTTTTATTTTATAATTTTTATCTCTATTATCCTCCCCTCTTTTTCTTTCAGCTTTTGTACATAAGATTGGCCTGTTAATTCAGCATTAATTCAGATTTAATTCTACTTAAATTTTTTTTTTTTTTTTATATAGGTTCTTAACATTCTTTTTCTCTTTTTTCTTCAACTAGGCTCGGCATTTGTGTTTAATAACTTCTCCATTTATATTTATTTTTATTTTCATCGGTGACACTTATTTATATACATGTATCCTGTTTTGCTGCTTTGCGCATTCAGGTACACGTACTGTTTTTCCTTGTCTTTTCCTTTTTTTTTTTTTTTTTTTTTTTTTCACTTCTTCGTTTTCATATTTCATACATATATATATACACATACAGGGTGTATCGTAAATAGTGGTCCAGAGTAAAGGAGTCGGTACACTGTGTTCTTAGGTATCACGTACAGGAATTTCAGTTACTTTTAGTCAAGATTCTCGGAAAAAAATAAATTTCATTTTCTTTTAAATTTCTGTGTCTTGCATCACTAATTTGCCTATAATTTCAACAAATATCAATATTTTTTAATTCTGTTTTTTTATTATTACTCCTGAATAGGTGCACTATCGTAAACAAATACATTCGACTAATTTAAAGTCAAAGGTTTTTAAGAAATTCATTTTTTTCCTATTTCAATACTCATCTCCAAAAAGTCATGTGACTTTAGGTGCATATTGTCTAAAAAAAATGTACTACACTGTCAGTGCCCATTAATTTAAAAAAATCATTATTAAATCAAGATTCTAAAATGGTACAACATTAATTGCTAACAGTTCAGAAAAAAAAGTTATTGGCATTTAAAACAAAAGCAGCTTAATTGCCTAAGATATTTTGGATTCAAAGCTTTTTTATTTTAAGTTCTTTGATTGGGTTTTTTGAAATAAAACATTCTTTTCAAATTAACTATTTATTTCAACTAAACGAAATGCTCAAAATGCCACCATTAGCGGTGATGCATGCTCTGCATCGCCGAATAAAAGATCGCTCGAGTCTGCGAGCAAATCCGTTTGCATTAATTTCTTCAGCCGCTGTTTGAATCCTTTGACGCAATTGTTCGACAGAAGTGATTTCCTCTTAGTAGACCTTTTCTTTCAGACACCCCCAGTAGAAAAAATCTAGGGGGTTGAGATCCAGTGAACGTGGTGGCCATAAAATTGGGCCTAACCGCCCAATCCATCTTTGTGGAAAAGTTTGATTTAAATGTTCTCGTACAATAACAGCGAAGCGAGCGGGACAGCCATCATTCTGCAGCCACATTGTGTCTCGTATTTCTTGGTTGACATCTCTCAATAACTCAGGGAGGTCGTTTCGCAAAAAATTTAATCTTTGCGAATCTTGACTAAAAGTAACTGAAATTCCTGTACGTGATACCTAAGAACACAGTGTACCGACTCCTTTACTCTGGACCACTATTTACGATACACCCTGTATATATACACACACATACATACATATATATATATGTATACACATACATACATATATATATATATGTATACACATACATACATATATATATATATGTATACACATACATACATATATATATATATGTATACACATACATACATATATATATATGTATACACATACATACATATATATATATATGTATACACATACATACATATATATATATATGTATACACATACATACATATATATATATATGTATACACATACATACATATATATATATATGTATACACATACATACATATATATATATATGTATACACATATCCTAGTATGTGAAAGTGAAATATAAATATTATAATAAATATAAATTGTAAAATTAAATTATTTTGTTTTATTTTGTTTTATTCCCATAACCAATTAATGCCATCTAAGACGATTAAACATTACATCGGTCTGTATATATAGGTAAATGAATTAGGTGGTAGTATAATAATATAATATAAATAATATATTGGCTTGTCAGTTAAACCAATAACCAAGATAGGTACCTAACGTGACCAGGAAAAAATACATGCTATGCATTAAGCAATATATTACAAAATATATAAAAATCGATACATTAAAAAGTTAATTATGGCAATAGGTTACATTGAAGAGGACTTTTTCTAGGGCTAACCCTTTCAATGTAACTACCGTAATTAACGAGCTATCCGTTTCTGTAGTCATCGTCCAGCTAGGCAAAGTCCAAAAAGCAAAAAGTAAATTAGGCCAAAACAGATAAATAACTAAATTTCTAAATTTAGTAGCAAGCTAGTGCGATGACTGTTAGCCCGACGGATAGCCAAAATTAAATTTACATAAGCAAAAAAGAGCATATAAAATATTTTTAGGCATCAGTGTGTAGTAAAAAGATAGAGCAGCAGCCAGTGCTAACAAAAGGCGAACGGAAAAGTTAGAAGGATAGTTATAGTATCTCACTCCCCCTCGAATACTCTAATAGATCATGAGATATGAAAATTAGGAATAAGAAAGAGAAAGGTAAACAGAAAAGAAAAAGTAAAATCAATGACTAGGATGCAACCTTATAGAAAGGTATCCCATTTTGTGGCAGGCAATGTAAAGAAAACATTACGTTTAACATTTTAACAAGCTTACCAACGCGAATCCAAGGCCGGAGAAAAAAGCCTCGGGAAATAGCACATGCTGAATATATACTACTGTGCGCAGCCCCCCCTGGTAGGTGTAGTAGATAAGTAAAGCGATAAATTAGGCATATTTACAAGTAGCGCCCTCTGCATTGTCAATATGCCAAAGAACATAACTAAATAATAATGCCGTCAAATAATTATATCTTGAAATTAAATTAGAAGTTAACAGAATATGTTCCTGCCCATAGAGCAAATATAGGTACGACGTTTTCAATGCGTGTAAGCTATATGTGACTTACTTCATGAGCAGTACCTACTATATACATGCCCAACGTCATTCATATTAGCCAACGAAACTCCCACAACAATTTTTTAAACCAAGTATGTTATATTAGTGCCTGTACATTACTAATTCTATAATCCTCTGTGCGCTAAGGTTATAATTTTCCTTGCTACATGCTATAATTAAGGCTTTATAAATAAATCGTGCTATTATGTGGTGTGGGAAGCCATTATTTAATAACTTAGTTCTGAAATCAATCAGTGTATCTATAATATAATCCATCTGATTACATATACTTAATCTTCTTAAACTTTGTGCGATAATTATATTGCGATGAATTCTTTTTGATATATTTGAGTTCCAGTTTGTGAGGTCGATAGCATTAAAATTATAATCTTTGCGTTTATCATACAACTTGGTGTGTACGGTATTATTATCATCTATTCTTATATCCAAGTCCAAGAAAGTAGCAGATTTGGAATTAGCATTTGTGCTTTCTAAAGTTAATTCAGGCGGATAATATTTAATAGCTTCTGTAAGGAAGTCTGGCATATTGAAAACTATCAAATCGTCAATATATCTGTATACAACCATATTGCTTTTAAAGTTATACTTGGACTTGGACTAAAGTTATAGATGGACTTGGATATAAGAATAGATGATAATAATACCGTACACACCAAGTTGTATGATAAACGCAAAGATTATAATTTTAATGCTATCGACCTCACAAACTGGAACTCAAATATATCAAAAAGAATTCATCGCAATATAATTATCGCACAAAGTTTAAGAAGATTAAGTATATGTAATCAGATGGATTATATTATAGATACACTGATTGATTTCAGAACTAAGTTATTAAATAATGGCTTCCCACACCACATAATAGCACGATTTATTTATAAAGCCTTAATTATAGCATGTAGCAAGGAAAATTATAACCTTAGCGCACAGAGGATTATAGAATTAGTAATGTACAGGCACTAATATAACATACTTGGTTTAAAAAATTGTTGTGGGAGTTTCGTTGGCTAATATGAATGACGTTGGGCATGTATATATGTATATAGTAGGTACTGCTCATGAAGTAAGTCACATATAGCTTACACGCATTGAAAACGTCGTACCTATATTTGCTCTATGGGCAGGAACATATTCTGTTAACTTCTAATTTAATTTCAAGATATAATTATTTGACGGCATTATTATTTAGTTATGTTCTTTGGCATATTGACAATGCAGAGGGCGCTACTTGTAAATATGCCTAATTTATCGCTTTACTTATCTACTACACCTACCAGGGGGGGCTGCGCACAGTAGTATATATTCAGCATGTGCTATTTCCCGAGGCTTTTTTCTCCGGCCTTGGATTCGCGTTGGTAAGCTTGTTAAAATGTTAAAATTTTAAGCGTAATGTTTTCTTTACATTGCCTGCCACAAAATGGGATACCTTTCTATAAGGTTGCATCCTAGTCATTGATTTTACTTTTTCTTTTCTGTTTACCTTTCTCTTTCTTATTCCTAATTTTCATATCTCATGATCTATTAGAGTATTCGAGGGGGAGTGAGATACTATAACTATCCTTCTAACTTTTCCGTTCGCCTTTTGTTAGCACTGGCTGCTGCTCTATCTTTTTACTACACACTGATGCCTAAAAATATTTTATATGCTCTTTTTTGCTTATGTAAATTTAATTTTGGCTATCCGTCGGGCTAACAGTCATCGCACTAGCTTGCTACTAAATTTAGAAATTTAGTTATTTATCTGTTTTGGCCTAATTTACTTTTTGCTTTTTGGACTTTGCCTAGCTGGACGATGACTACAGAAACGGATAGCTCGTTAATTACGGTAGTTACATTGAAAGGGTTAGCCCTAGAAAAAGTCCTCTTCAATGTAACCTATTGCCATAATTAACTTTTTAATGTATCGATTTTTATATATTTTGTAATATATTGCTTAATGCATAGCATGTATTTTTTCCTGGTCACGTTAGGTACCTATCTTGGTTATTGGTTTAACTGACAAGCCAATATATTATTTATATTATATTATTATACTACCACCTAATTCATTTACCTATGTATACACATACATACATATATATATATATGTATACACATACATACATATATATATATATGTATACACATACATACATATATATATATATGTATACACATACATACATATATATATATATGTATACACATACATACATATATATATATATATGTATACACATACATACATATATATATATATATGTATACACATACATACATATATATATATATATGTATACACATACATACATATATATATATATATGTATACACATACATACATATATATATATATATGTATACACATACATACATATATATATATATATGTATACACATACATACATATATATATATGTATACACATACATACATATATATATATATATGTATACACATACATACATATATATATATATATGTATACACATACATACATATATATATATATATGTATACACATACATACATATATATATATATATATGTATACACATACATACATATATATATATATATGTATACACATACATACATATATATATATATATATGTATACACATACATACATATATATATATATATATGTATACACATACATACATATATATATATATATGTATACACATACATACATATATATATATATATGTATACACATACATACATATATATATATATATGTATACACATACATACATATATATATATATATGTATACACATACATACATATATATATATATATGTATACACATACATACATATATATATATATATGTATACACATACATACATATATATATATATATGTATACACATACATATATATATATATATGTATACACATACATACATATATATATATATGTATACACATACATACATATATATATATATGTATACACATACATACATATATATATATATGTATACACATACATACATATATATATATATGTATACACATACATACATATATATATGTATACACATACATACATATATATATATATATGTATACACATACATACATATGTATACTAGGGCTTGCATAAAACCGAGAAATTTCAAAACCGAGTTTAACCGAAGTTTACTCTTAAAACCGGTTTTAAAACCGATTTTCTCAGACTTAGGGAAAATAATTAAAGGCTTATAACACAGGTATTTATTTTATCTTGGGTAGATTGTACAAATCGTAATCAAATCTTTTAAACAAAATCTATCACCTCTTATAGTAAAAAAAATTAAAATGCTCCAAAAAAGTAACCAGCTTGAGATTATACAAAATTACAAATTGTATTCAAATCCTTTGAATAAAAACTATCTTCTCGTATAGTAAACAAAAAAAAAAATAATAAGCCCTATAATAATAATAAATAAATAAAAATAATGTGAAAAAAAACAGCTTGGGGAAATTACTTT
Organism: Mastigoproctus giganteus; assembly: GCF_048544385.1. Lineage (NCBI taxonomy): Eukaryota > Metazoa > Arthropoda > Arachnida > Uropygi > Thelyphonidae > Mastigoproctus > Mastigoproctus giganteus. The sequence continues at coordinate 65,587,394 of NC_143584.1, read as the reverse complement.
ACTATTTATTGCTCAGCTTTTTTCTGAAAATGATCCTTTAAAAAACAGAGTATATTAAGCATTTTTCCTGATAGACTTGACCTTATTTTTGTGTTAAAGAGACCAGTGATCGAAAACACTCTCAGATTGGACACTTTTGGTTTAATGGTCAGCAGTGCTCTATAAACTTTCTCCAGCTTTTCACTTCTACTGCTAGTTGCTTCCAAAATTTTAAATTCTTTGCTGATTTCCAATTTGCTCCGATATTTTGAAGGGTCTTCAGTTAATCTCTTTATTACACTAACATACTCTCGCATGAGTGTATCTTCAACATCGGAACTAGACGAGTCTTTGTTTTCTTCTAAAAGAACAGTTCGTTTATTTTCAGTTTCTTCATTCAACGCCAAGACTCTTTCGGAATGTTTTGCAAATAATCTCTGATAAATCTCTTCAGCATGCTTTTTCAAAACTTGCTTACTTGGAACATCAAAAGTTCTTGAACCTGAATCTTCTTTCCTAAACTTTTTGGGGTTGTGTAGATAGCTCAGCAAAGCCACAGTTGGGAAATTTCGTCTTGCATTGTAACACTGCAAAAGGCTTAGGTGAAACTTTAAAGCAAATGGGTGTTCTGCTGTATCAAGGTTAGCAAGCAGAAATTCTATTGAAGACTCTGCTTTAAGTAAGTCTATCTTCTGAGATTATAACCTTCAGAATCATTTCAACTGGTCGCAAAGTTTCACATAGCAATTCAATTGTTTTCCAGTCATCGTCAGACACAGCCTCAGTTGACAGTACTGTACATAGAGCATTTAGAATGCAATTTTTCAATTTCAAAAATCTCTCAATCATATAGAATGTGCTATCCCATCTAGTCTTGCAATCTAATATAAGTTTTTATATTCTTTCCCATTAAATTTTGCTTTAACAAAATTTTGTAAGATGTCATTTTTGGTAGGTGATTTTCGAAAAAGCTTGCAAATTTTTCTGACTTTGTTAATAGTTTGTGCAATATTGGACACTGGATTGAAGAAACAAATGAGCTCATCGGTAAAGTCGGTTTGATAAAGCATGCCTTGCTGTCTTTCTTCACTCAATCATCACTACTTTCTTCATTATTTTCATTTTATTCATTGTCTTTGGGAGACTCAGAGACTGTGGCACCATAATTGATTGCTTTTTCATAAAGTACATCTATAACTGACAGATGTATACAATGGACTATACATTGTTGATGATTAGGCGTAATTTTCTTACCAAACTTAATCATCATTGCTGCTCCATCGGTGGTGCAGGCAACAATATCCTCATCCAAGTTCAAACCAAATTCCTTCAAGTGTCCATTCACAATTTGCTCAGTTCTTCTGCTATCAAGTGAACCATTAATCTCAATAAGACCTAACGACCAATGATTGTCTTTTGAATGCACATTTATATTCATATACCTTTTATTTTGTACAGACGTATATTCATCTAGAGTCAATTAATACCGTGCACCCAAAACCAATGAATTTTTGAAATGCTGAATGAGTTCTTCTTTCTTAGTTTTATAATAATTCAGAACCATATTTTTAATTCCATTCACTGAGGTAATTTATCGTATTTATTTCTCTGAAGGTGAAGGCTTGATTGTATAAACTCACTCTTGGCAATTGAATTAAAAGAAATCCATCTAAAGCAGCTAATTTTGAAATCTCTTCTTTCATAGATTTTTTAACGTTCTTACCATTTTTACAGGCGGTTCACTGTTATCTTGTTTAATGTCAATCTGATGCATTTTCTTTAAATGCAACATCAAAGATGATGTAGATTCTCCAGACGACTTCATTATCTTCTGACATTTCGAACATTGTGCTTCATCTTTGCTTTTTCGAGCAAAATAATTCCATACATTTGATTTCATCTTAGACATATTAAGAGTAATAAATATTAATTAGTAGGAATTTATATCACCGACAATTTTAAATAAAAATTGTCGGTGATATAAATACTATAAGTCACTCCCGCAAGCATTGAATGAAGAGTCTAAACGAGGCAAGTTTCAAAATTTTCACGAAAGAAATTTTTTATTTATTTACTTGCAATTTTTTTCCCCCCAATTAAATCTTTTCTATTTTCAAAAATACATAAAATCTAAATTTGGTGAAGCTGCTTTTTGGAAAACATTTGATCGCAAATTTAATAGGAATAAAGAAGCAAAAAACTTTCTACGATTGTAATTCGATGCAATATTCAGGGAATCTGTTTCTAGTGGGTAACCATCAAGAAGGCGCGCTCCATAACTTGCCTGGCGAACAAGATAGATGGAACGGAGAAATTTTGAGCATTTTCTTTTACGCTATCGCTCCGACTCACTCAGTCGTAAATGAGTACACCTGCATCGTGCCATGATACAGGTGGGAAGATAAAAGTCACCCCTCCTAGATTTGGGCCACTTGCCCATGAGATTCGTACCTAAACATAAAATAAAATAAAAAAACATGTTTAAAACGTAAAGCAGTTGAACGATGCAGACAAACGAACAAACCAAAGAAAATGTGCCTAACAAAAAACTATATTCGAGGGCTAACTAAAAAAAACATTAGAATCCGGTTTTAGAAGCTCGGTTTCGGTTTTAACAACTCAATATGAAAACCGGATTTAACCGGTTTATAAAACCAGTTTGCAAGCCCTAATGTATACACATATATACACATGCATACATACACTTGCACATATATGTACATATATGCTATCATTGAATTATATTAAATATTAACATAAATTAAACTATAATAAAATAAATAAATAAATAATTAGGCGTTCATTAGAGGCAGCGACATGCAATTCCTCCATATGAAGCTGAAGTACATCCAATATTTTAAATTAAATAAAATAAAACATAAGCCAGTAGTATGGCAAAAACTGTAGAGCGAAAATTAACATAAAAATAACCCAAATAAACAAACAAACGAAAAAAAAGGATAGACATAATAGTAGCCCGATAACCCTTGTATAATTTCGAGTTTTAAATCCGATTAATAAAAACTATACAAATTTTAGGATAATGCCAATTATATAATAATTTAGCAGTACCCCCTCCCCCCCCGAGAGGTACCAGTTCCGAAAGACGTGAAATATCACCAAAAGAGGGTTAAAGGAACTACCAAACGATAACAAAATCAAAATAAATATAGACTGACCATTATGCCCCATATCGACAGAGGACCACGAGACCAATAATGGTCATGGAATCGCTATACAAATCGTCGCCATGGTGAAAAGATCGAAGTACCAGTTCACCCTCCCTCCTCCGATCGATCCACCAGTGCAGAGGATTTGCACGGCGGTGGTCCTTATGCAGCGAAAAATAAACTATAGAACAGACAGCACTCTAGAGGAGAGCCACACCACTGACATACTCTAAGCTGAATCAGCTTATATAGAAGAAAAAAGGAAAATAGATGGCGACAATTTAGCAATGCCTGTGTCGCCATCTATTTTCCTTTTTTCTTCTATATAAGCTGATTCAGCTTACAGTATGTCAGTGGTGTGGCTCTACTCTAGAGTGCTGTCTGTTCTATAGTTTATTTTTCGCTGCATAAGGACCACCGCCGTGCAAATCCTCTGCACTGGTGGATCGATCAGAGGAGGGAGGGTGAACTGGTACTTCGATCTTTTCACCATGGCGACGATTTGTATAGCGATTCCATGACCATTATTGGTCTCGTGGTCCTCTGTTGATATGGGGCATAATGGTCAGTCTATATTTATTTTGATTTTTTTTACCAAACAGACTGCACCGTTTGGTAGTTCCTTTAACTCTCTTTTGGTGATATTTCACGTCTTTCGGAACTGGTACCTCTCGTGGGGGGAGGGTACCGCTAAATTATTATATAATTGCCATTATCCTAAAATTTGTATAGTTTTTATTAATCGGATTTAAAACTCGAAATTATACAAGGGTTATCGGGCTACTATTATGTCTATCCTTTTTTTTCGTTTGTTTGTTTATTTGGGTTATTTTTATGTTAATTTTTGCTCTACAGTTTTTGCCATACTACTGGCTTATGTTTTATTTTATTTAATTTAAAATATTGGATATATGTACATATACATATATATATATACTACTTCACTTCCATTTTCGACAATCCCTTAAACTTCTCTTAGTTCAGGCACCTTGTGTACTTTTCATTTCCATTATCCCAGACTATCTATTTCATAAACCACTCATTAATTAATTATAATTATATATAAATATAAATATATTACTGACTATGATACAAAATACAGTTGCCAGATTATGTACAAAATCATACTGTGTTCCTTTTATATATAATAAACTTTTTTATTGTTATCTTTCTTAACCTGTCCAGAGCTATCTAAATTATCAAATATGCATTCTGAAATTATCAGGCATGTGTAATTCATTAAAGTTTCCGTTATCTGGGTGGATTAATTCAGGTTGTTCTATCCCTATCCTTGCCACTAAAAAAAAAAAAAAAAAATTCATTATTGATTAAATTTTTTTCTTTTTGTAAATAGGTGCAAAGGTTGGTACAGATGACTCGAGGTGTTCATTAAAGTCTAACCTGGTGAAAATTCTTCAATGTTTCAGTTAGGTTTCAGCCATTGGTCAAGTGCAATGAATTCAGCTGACCATGGGTTGAACCCATGCAAATGTTAAACAGTAAATGACTACATTCACTGTCACAATGATTAGTTATAAAATCCCCTGAGTGGTCAAGCCTAAATATAACTAGAAGTTTTTCTTTATCTTATTTTTATTCTGCCTAATAAGTTATTGCCTTTTACCTTTATTTGCTCTGCTGGTCCTTTTATTAGTTGACTTTCCCCAATTTAAATGATGATCCTGTAATTCACATATTCCCAAAGTTATAGGAACTTTGGAAATGCAGTAAGACTCCCGAATCTGCAGGGGGGGGGGTTACGTTCCTCCCCTGGATGGCTGAAACCGCAGATATAAGCGAACACCTGCTAACCCCACATATAAAGTGATTTTGTTGTAGACATACATACATACATATATTTGTAAAATAATAAGAGAAGTTTACCTCAATATAGTACGTAGAACACTTCTGTATGATACTCTCCAGAAATTAAACCAATAAAATCGAAAAACTTACATTAGAGTAACAAATAGTTTAAAAACATAATTAAAAATCAATTTAACACAATTAATTTAATTAATACTCAAATTTAAGAAAATTAATTTAAAAAAATTGCAAAACGATTTTCCTTCCTGAAGCTGACAACACTTTTCAACTGTATGTCGTGATCACAGGAATGTAAATTACCGAATAGGGGTGAGCACGAAACTTAAACAGGGATTATTTGTCTTCGTGCATGCACGTAAAAGCTCACGAATCGGAGATGAGATGTGGCCGACGTCGGCCTTATCTCATCTCTGATATTGAGCATGCTCAAACCATTCGAAGCTTTATATACCTCAATAAGATCATCTAGTCTGCAGACACTGTAATTTGCAAAACTTAAGTCTTTGTAAGAGCAACATTTTGTTCCATTCACAAATCTTGTTGCCCTTCTCTGTACTCTTTCCAACAGCTCTACATCCTTCTTAAAATGAGACCTCCAGACTTGTATACAATACTCAAGGTGTGGCTTGACCACTGCCTTATACATGGGGATAATCACCTCCTTATCCCTGCTAGAAAAATTCCTATATATCAAACTTGAACATTGACAAGACACTATGAGCCACTCTTGCAGAATGTCTGCACTGCTCAGAAAACTTCATATCTGCCTGCACTATTATCTCCATGTCCTTTTCATTCTCTACCTCTGTCAGTGTAGTAGCACACAGTGATATGTTACTTTGGGATTACTGCTTCCCATATGCAGTCCTTTACATTTGTCAAAGTTAAACTTCAGTTGCCACCTCTCAGCCCATCTGCTCAACTTTTCTAGATCCTGTTGCAGCAGCGTACTCTCACTAGTGTCATTAACAACCCTGCCAACTTTCGTATTGTCTGCAAACTTGGACATTAAGCCTGATATACCATCATCAATATCATTAATAAATACAGAAAACAACAATGGACCCAACACTCAACCCTGAGGGACTCCACTAATAACATTAGCCCAAGATGAGCAGTGTCCATTGATTACCACTCTGTCTTCTCCCACTCAACCCTTTATCCATAGCAGCAATTTGCCTCCAATGCCACACTGCTCCAATTTTTGCAGCTGCCTTCCATGTGCAACAGTATCCAAACCCTTTCTAAGATCCAAATAATATGATATCGAAATTATTCTTTGCATCCAGTTCCTTTGTGACCACATCATAGTATCCAATCAAATTGGTCAGACAAACCCATGCTGTGTCTGAGCTATAACTGAAGTCTTGTCTACATGATCCTACAATGCTTCTTTAACCAGTCGTAATGTGAACCCAATAACACATTGTTTTTTGGTAATTCATTCCACGACCATAGAAGTTCAAATTTTCACTATATAACTCCCTAAAAGGTCGTTTTTATAGTGTAAATTGTAGTAGTTACCAATTCAAATCATTAAACGCACTACATTTTTATTGTTATCATATGTTATAAGAACAAATTTTGAATGGCTTTGTGCTATTCTTCTAAAGCACATTTCTGGAAATCACAGCCATAAAACAATAAAAACAATTTGCATTTTTCAGTTTATTGGGCTTTTCTGTTACTGCAAGAAATTATAAATGGGTAGTAAACTCAATGTTATTACATTTGTGAAAATACCGATAGCTGGAATTGTGTGGAATTTTACGTTATTATGGTAAAACGTGTTTCCCCTTTACTAAAATCTTTAATCTTATAGAAAACTATTTTCAGAATCTTCATTCTTTTTTTTTTAAGCTTCATAAACTTGTTACTCCATGCAAATCATGTTAGTTGCAATTTATAAAGAAAAGAGAAGATTATCTTATTAACATTGAATTACTGTGGCACAGAGCAAAACGGAGACAGAACAAGTTATGATAAGTTTAATAAAGGAAATATATTTCCTTTATTAAACTTATCATAACTTGTTCTGTCTCTGTTTCGCTCTGTGCCACAGTAATTCAATATTAATAATGAATCCAGAGTGCACAGGCCTCTTTAATCATAGAAGATTATCTTGGCAATAGATGCCTCTTGAAGACGACGACTCTTTGTGCAACAAACCAACGAGTGCCGAGCCAATAGTGAGTGATCAACAAGTGTGCATTTAGTCGATGATGATGATGATGAAGAATAAACATTCTTTAACATTTATAAGTCATAAACAATTTCTCTAATATTATAATTTGCTTGATTTTACAGGCTAGGTTTTCATTTCTTTGGATAAATCAATCATTTTTTAAACAAACTAATTAGCTAACTAATCTCATTGTTGATAACATAACCCCTATTTTTAACATTATGGCTATGGGAAATAAATTCCCACTTTACGAGCGCGCACTGGGAATGAACTAACTCATAAAGTACAGAACTACCTGTATCAATAAAATTTAATAAAAAATGTAAAAGAAGAAACAGACAAATCTATGGCATACAAAAAAAAAAGAGTTGCACAATGGACAACCTCAGTATCATTATCAAGGTCCAACCATCAAAATTTCAAGAAAAGATGGCAATATGTAGGCCACTTTTTTTCTGATGCAAGTAAGTTATGCAAGTAAACAGTAATAAGAATTTCGATTTAGAATTTAACAAATAAACACTTACAAAAGAGAGAGAGAGAGAGAGAGAAAAAAAAAAAAAACATCATGGAAACAAGAATGCAGTTTAGGGTTAACACAACAGAGGATAAAATAAGTAAAAATGAAAGAAATTAATAAAAATAACTGTTTCAAAGGTCAAACACACATCTAAAAATGTAGGAAATTATTGGCGCCTAAACTAAGACTATAATAATAATCTTAGGCCAAGAAAATATTAGAAAGGGATCAAGTATACAATAAAAAAAAAAAATAAATAAATATATATATATATATTTTTTTATATTCATCTTTTTAATATTCATACCAATATTATATTATAAATAATATTGGTGTGAATACACCATAGATCATTCTTAAACACAAAAAACTACGTTTGTAGTGTAAAAGGGCATCATTTTATCTGTATCTCATATTGTGCTCCTCCTTCACAACGATTTGCACAACCTCGAATAAGTAATGCTTCACTAAAAGAGACTATCGTTACTTATTCTCAGTGGGCATCACCACCCAGACTGCACCGTTTCAAGGCTTGTTTGGCCTTTCATCGGTGGGCAGGCTGGTACTCTGGTATTGCAGACATATCAATTCAGTTGTGAAGAAGATAATCACACAATATGAGGGATGCTGAAAGGTGTACATGATAATGTATAATGAACATAACGCGCGCGCACGCACGCTAAATTCCAGAATAAAACAGAAATAAATGTGTACTGTTAATGTTTAAATTCATAAATTTCAAAAGCAAATAAAATAAATGCATTATGTTAGACCTTGGAAACAGTAAGTTTTTTTTTTTTATAATTTTTGTTCATTTTCATTCATCATACTTGATCCTCTGTTGAGTCAACTGTAAACAGGATGTTTATTATCAATAGTACTTTCTTTTGTTAAATGTTTATTTGTTAAATTCTAAATTCAAATTTTTATTACTATTTACCTGCATAATATTTAAGTCAGAAACAGAAGCTTAGATGCCATCTTTTCTTGTAATTTCAGTGGTTGCCATTTAGTAATAACACCAAGGCTGTGCATTATACAACTATGGTTATTTATTTATTATTATTTCTTTTTACCATAGATTTGCTTGTTCCTTCTTTTACACTTTTTATCATATATTCCATTTTATATATACTGCTTCTGTAAAATTTGCAAAAATAAATAAAAATTAAATTTGTATAAATAGTTTAAAAAATTTACAAATTTTTTAAAACTATTTGCATATATAAAATGCAGAAAAATATGTTTTTTTTTTTTTTTTTTTTTTATGAGGACCCCAAACACGAGAGGTATTATAACCTATAGTACTTAGTACCATGCATAGGAGCAGAAGAATTGGAGGTTGAGAAGACGAAAGAAGATATTTGTTGATATTGGACTTGAACTTCTGTAGATTGTAATTTTCAGGAAATACGTATGAAGGAAGGTTGTTCCAGAAAACGGCAGTTGAATGAATAAATGAGGATGATGAAAAGTTGGTTCTGTGGGTTTGAAGTTGGACAGTAAATGGATGTTGGCGGCATGTGTTCGGACTGTTTTGAAAGAGAGAGCGGGAATTATAGAAGCCAATTCAGAAGAACAGTGCCCATGGAAGTATCTATAGAAGAGGCATGCAGCAGACACAGTGCGTCTATGAGAAAGCGAGTGGAGAGACTCTGTTAGAGATGAATCATTAATTAACCTAACTGCCCTCTTCTGAATGGAATCAAGAAGCCTGAGAGAGGTTTTGGGGGCACCACCCCAGATGCGGGAACAATATTCCATGGCAGGGCGGATTTGCGATTTATACAGAGTGAGCAGCTGTTTGGGAGAAAAGTAACGCCGAGAGCGAAAGAGAAAACCAAGTTTTTTAGATGCAGAGGAAGCAATATTTGTAATGTGCTTGTGCCAAGAGAGATTAGAAGTCAGGGTAATCCCCAAAGAGATATATCATTTTGCCTAGAAATCGGAGTGTCACTAAAGATAAGCATAGGAGCAGAAGAATCCTTTTTGCGAGATATGAGACAAGATTGAGTTTTAGAAGGGTTGAAATCAATTAAGTTGTCTTTGCCCCACTGGAGAATTACCTGAAGATCGGCATTTAAGGAATTGGCAGCAGATTTTCGAGAACTTGAAGCTGATTGAGCTGGACAAGGTTTCTCAAAATGGAAAGTTGAATGCAATGTGCTATCATCGGCAAAACTATGGATAGGATTTCCAGTCAATGGAAGAAGGTCATTGATATACAAGAGGAAAAGAGTGGGGGAAAGAACTGAACCTTGGGGGACACCGGCATTAGTGGAGAAGTTAGAAGACAGAGAGCCATCTACCATCACCCTCAGTGAGCGATCAGAGAGAAAACTGGATAACAAATTACTAAAAACAGTTGGCAAACCATAAGATGGAAGCTTGTTTAGAAGACCTTTATGCCAAACACGATCAAAAGCCTTTGAGATGTCAAGAGCAACTACTTGTGTTTCACCGAACCTTTCCATTGAATTAGTCCATAAATGGGTAACATAAGCCAGAATATCACCAGTGGATCGACACTGACGGAATCCATACTGGCGATCGTTGATCAGACGGAAGGTTTCTAGGTAGTTTAGTTTAAGAGTTGGCGGTTAATTGATTTCTCCATTACTTCAGAAAGAGTAGAAGTAATTGCAATGGGACGATAATTGGATGGGAGGGATTTGTCACCCTTTTTAGGAACTGGCTGGATATGAGCAAATTTCCAAGCAGAAGGAAAAACACCTTTGGAATAAGAGAGTGAAAAAAGGTGGCAAAGAATAGGAGTAAGTTCAGGAGCACAGGTTTTGAGAACAAGTGGAGAAATACCATCAGGACCTGGAGCTTTCTTAGCATCAGGATTCATCAAAATCCTTCTGATATCCTTTTGACGGAAGACCACAGGAGGCATTGAATGGAGTGGGTTAGGAATGGTGGGAGGTGTTTTACCAAGATCAATAATACATGAGCTCGAAGAAAAATGGGATGCTAGCAGGTCAGCTTTATCCTTGGCTGAAGTGACAGAACCATCTGGTTTGGACACAGGTGGGAGCAGAGATGGGCCAATAGCTTTGGCAAGAGACCAGAATGCTCGGCTACCATTAGGGGAAGAAGCAAGTTTTTTACTCTTAGCCTGTTCAAACTCTAGTTTGGACTGATTAATAACTGCTTTACAATTGTTGCGAGCTTTGGTGTAGGCAGAAAACGAAACTGAAGAATTAGAAACAAGCCAATTACGATATGCAACGTTCTTCTCTTGGACAGCCTTAGCACATTTATTGGAAAACCAAGGTTTAGATAAAGGACGAGATTTTAAAGTGGAGCGTGGGATAAAGGATTCCATTCCTGCAAGAATAATTTCACTGACACGATCTGAGCAAACGTTGACATCAGAAGTTTTGAAACAGTAATCAGACCAAGGAAAAGAAGAAAAGAAGTCTCGCAGGTCATCCCATTTTGCATTCTTGTAATGCCAAACAATACAAGGTTGGGAATAGCCATGAGATAAAAGTTCCACTGGAGAAGAGACAATCAAGTTGTGATCTGAAGTGCCTAAAGGACCTCTCACTTCAACCTTGTACTTAGAAGGGTTGTTTGTGAGAAAAAGATCAAGCGTATTGGCTGTATGATTAGGATTATCCGGTATTCTTGTAGGTAAATGAACAATCTGTGCTAGGTCATTATTAATTGCAAAAGCCTCAGCATCTCGACCTGCTGGGTCGGTGTGACTAGAAAACGGAAGCCAGCTGGAGTTGTGAACGTTAAAATCACCAAGGAAAATTACCTCATTGTTAGGAAAGTTGGACTGGAGAAAGTCAAGTTGCAAAGAGAGGAAGTCAAAGAGCTCCAAGTGATTAGTGGAGTTGGGAGAACGGTAGAGACAACAGATGAATTTTACACAATAAGGTAGAGAGATTTTAAGCCAGAGAAGATCAAAGAGAGGAGATTCCAAATTGCCAAGTCTCTGACAGGCAATATCAGAACGGACATATGCACAAGTACCACCTTTGAGGCGAAAGGAATCATACAGCAAATAATTTGGACATCTGAGATGAGCAGTAGTTGAATCAACTGATAACTGAGATTCAGTCAGAAAAAGTACATGGGGTTTGGAAGACTGCAAGTGGAAATGGACATCGTTGAGATTAGAATTGAGACCACGTATATTTGTGAAATGAATTAGGAAGTCCTTGGGAGGTTTAGATCTTTTCGCAGATAAGCTTGCTCTATTATTTTGACAATTCATGGTGTATTCAATAGTAAGAAAAAGTGGGTGGGACATGCTGTATGAAGTAATGAAATTTTTGGGTATGGCATACATGTGGTAAGAATATACCCAGATCTTTGACATAACGTGGCCTCGACAATGCTCCCTGCATACACACTACTCGGACTCCCTCCAGTCACTATCTGGCAGAGTAGAGGTAGCAAGATTATACACTAGCTGATCTGGAAGCTTCCTAGAGAGTTACCAATAGGTTCAGTCCGGTGTACTAACTAGCGGCCGGCCTGCGAACACCGTTTTAGAGCTGTACCCTCGAAATGTAAGGAATATTGGATCTCGCCACGACATTCATCATAACCTCAAAAATCATCAATCATACTGCATGATGGAAGAGATAGGGAAGGGTTGGCCAGAACTTAGCTCTAGAGACTAAACATGGGTTCCACCACTTCAAGCCTCCAATAAGCAAAGTGGTGGTATTTCACCGGTTGATGAGAGTCATCTACCACCTAGTACTGCCTGGTAACATAGAGGGGCGGCGTTCCTCCATGTGGTGTGGGCGCCACACCTCGACCCCTGCTTACGTTGGTTCACACCTGGGTGGTCACCCACTATGTACTTGTGCATGAAGGTTATACCCAGGATTACTAACAGTCCCACCATCGTGAAGGTGCAAGCAGAGGATTTGGCTGTCATAGACCGTCCGGACTTCGTGGAAATTGGGTCCACTTTGACTTGAGTGTCACCCGAATATCAGTTCCATCAGCGTTTTAGACTCCCAGGTAGCAAGAACAGCTTGTCTGGCATATCTTAGAGAATGTCTGTGATGTGCATGAGCAATTTAAAATTTTCCATTTTTAACTGTTTTTTAAACCAGAAAAATGGAAACAGTTAATAGCCTTCAAATTCATATTTTATGCCATTTTTGTTTTAATTTTCAGCAGATTAATTAGTAATATTTTAGTTTTTAATCAACTAAAAAAGACGTTTTTAGTTATTTATAATGAGTATTACAATCTATTAAGAAAAAAAATATATATACAGGGTGTCTCAAAAATATTGGTACAAACGTTTATGGGAGGTAGGTAACATCTAAAGGAATGTGAATGGCATAGGAACCCATAACTGGAAACGTCATCGTAACATGGCGCTGTTCATCAATTTGTGAGAGGGAAAATTTCTGGTTTACTCATTCAAGCAGTAGTCGCTGCACGAAGAGCATACATTGATATACGAACTGTGAGCTGGCAGACATGCACCTAGTGTATGGATTAGCAGAGGGCAATGGACGAGCCGCTCAACGAATTTAATTTATGGAGAACACTTCCCAGACAGAGATGTACCGGAACACCGCTTGTTTGCGCATGTGCATCAAAATTTGTGCGATTATGGGTCATTTAGAGGTAACAGGAGAGGTGCGGGCACACCACGTTCGACGCGAACTCCTGCCATGGAAGAAAGTATGTTGGCCGTCCAGAATAATCCTACTACCAGCACACGTGCCATTGCCTCTGCCTTAGGAGTGTCTTGTTGCAGTGTACAGCATGTCTGGCACGACGATTCCTTACAACCCTTTCATCTCCAAAGGGTTCAGTTACTGCTCCCCCGATATCATCCTGCAGGTGTGGCATTTGCGCAGTGGTTTCTCCAAGAGAGTGTTCAAGACTTGAATTTTCCAGCCTATGTTTTGTTCACGGATGAGGCTTATTTCACTAGGGAAGGCTTATTCAATCAGCACAATGCTCATGTGTGGCCTCACAACAACCCACACGGTGTGCGCCCCCACACTACACAACAACGCTTTGCAATAAATGTGTGGGCAGGTATGGTCGGTCACTGCTTAGTCAGCCCATACCTATTACCATCCCGCACGAACTCAGCTAAATAATGGATCTTTCCTGAACAAGTTCTACCAGGGTTACTTGACAATGCAAATGTGAGACGCCGCATTTGGTTTCAACATGACGGGGTGCCTGCCCATTATGGAAGGTGTGTTCGTGACCATTTGAACAGGCATTTTGGTCGTCAATGGATTGGCCACGGTGGACCCATTGCCTGGCCTCCACGCTCACCTGATTTATCGAGCCTTGATTTCTTTCTGTGGGGGGGGCCCTCAAATCTATCGTGAATGAATCGTCTGTGGAGACGGAAATGGATCTCATGGCGAGATTCGTCTGCGCTGCCGCCATTGTCAAAGAAACTCCAGGTGTGTTCGACCGTGTCCACCAATCCATGCTGCGTCGGTGTCACGCATGCATTGCGTCTCTTGGTGGAACCTTCGAGCATCTGTTGTAACATCATGAAATGCACCCATCTTGTACTCCACTGTTAATATTATGTCAAACAAATGTTTGCCACTAATTACTCTCTTGTGTCATTTCTGCTTCTTGTGCCTCTGCTACTACTTTCCCGTGACGTTTCCGGTTATGGGTTCCTATGCGATTCACATTCCTTTAGATGTTACCTACCTCCCCTAAACATTTGTACCAATATTTTAGAGACACCCTGTATATACCTTAAGCAGAACACACAAAAAAAAAGTTTTGCACATATTAAAAGGAAAGTTATAACAAGTCATGTAGACTTACATGAATCCTTTTGTGCATGCTTGAGACTTGTTCTGCTCATTTTTGTAAAAAAATTGCAAAATTAAAATTTGTAGTGAAATATTTTATATTTTAAGATTCAATAAGATAACTGCAACAAGAATTACCTGTTCTGAAGTATACAGATACTGTTCTTTTGGAAGATACTGTGCGTATCCTAATCCTTTACCTCTGGGTATAATAGAAACTTTCAACAGAGGATCGGCATGCTCCAGAAACCAACCAGCAACAGCATGACCTGCTTCATGGTATGCAACTGTCTTCTTTTCTTCTGGTTGGAGAACATTAGTTTTTTTTTCCATTCCTGTATTTAGAATTATATGTTTAAAATAACTAAATGCACAATTCATAATACATTAAGAGTTTAATATCTATATAATATCGGTGTGTAGATACACAATAGACAACTCTTAAGAAACTACAAAGTAGTTGTTGTAGGCATCATTTGCTCTTTCTCATATAGTGCTCTGCCTTCACGACGAGTTGCCATGATATTGCACTACCCTGAATAAGTAACGCTTCACTAATAGAGAAGACTATTGTTACTTATTCTCAGTGAGTACCACCACCCAGACATGTTTCAAGGCTATTGTCCTATCATCAGTGGGTGGGCTTAATCTTAATGTATTATGCCTTGTGCATTTAGTTATTTTAAATTTTGTCACTTACACCTTTTGGCATCTCTCATATTGTGTGATTATCTTCACAACTGGGTCGTCATGTCTGCAATACCAGGGTACCTGCCCACCCACTGATGATAGGCCAATAGCCTTGAAAATAAATATGGGAGTAATTGTGCAGGCAGATATGAAGTTTTCTGAGCAATGCGAAAAGGCTGCCAGGGCAGGTCATGGGGTTTTGTCAATGATATATAAGAATTTTGTTAGCAAGGAAAAGGAGGTGATTATCCCTCTGTATAAGGCAATGGTCAGGCTACGCCTTGAGTACTGCGTACAGGTCTGGAGGCCTCATTTTAGGAAGGATGTAGATTTACTTGAGCATGTACAGAGAAGGGCAACAAGATTGGTGAGGGGAATGAAGGGATCCTCTTACCGAGAGAGGCTTAAGTTCTGCAAATTGCAGTGGCTGGAGATTAGGCACCTGCGCGGTGATCTGATTGAGGTATATAAGGCCTTGAATAGGTTGAGCACGCTGAATTCTGATGGGATCCTTCCACTTGTTCAGATTACGAACCTAAGGGGGCATACATTCAAATAAAGAAAAGACAGTTGTAGAATAGATGTGCGGAAATTTGCCTTTTGCCAGCGGGTGGTTAATTGCTGGAACAAACTTCCATCTGTCGTTGTGGAAGTTGATAGGTTGAATAAATTTAAGGAGGAACTGGACAGGCATTTGGAGGGAATGGTGTGATTTTTTTTTTTTTTTTTTTTGGCTGATGCTGCATAAGCTCATACATTTGCTTTCTTGCATCACATGCCACTACTACTACATGTCTGGGTGGTGGTACTCACTGAGAATAAGTAACAATAGTCTTCTCTATTAGTGAAGTGTTACTTATTCGAGGTAGTGCAATATCATGGTAACTCGTCGTGAAGGCAGAGCACAATATGAGAAAGAGCAAATGATGCCTACAATAACTACTTTGTAGTTTCTTAAGAGTTGTCTATGGTGTATCTACACACCGATATTATATTAGAATTATATGATATAGCTAACCGCTAAATGGAAAATCTTAAAACTAGCGTAAAAGATTTATGCTGTTTCGTTTTGTAGGAAACATACTACATAAATTATTCATAAATTCAGACACTTGCAATTTAAGAGTAATGCCATTCACAGAGCTTTAACTTAATTCATTGTTTATTAATATTAAACATGAATTAGGAATAAAAAGAGGCATGGAGTTTTTTATTATTACATATCCTTCTTGCTCTTATGATTCAGACCACAGCAGCAAAGCAAAAGGCTCAAGCTAATGGGAGTGCTATGGCTCAGAGAAGAACTGAGGGGGGCAGCTGCCCTCTGAATCACAGCCTTTTAAGATGCACTATTTGCTTGATGTTTGCGGAGCAATCGGGTACGGGACAGGACATGATACTGCCATGGGGGGATGTCTTTGTGTGTGCACGATGCAAGGAGTGCAAGGAATTTAGGCGACAACTCAGCGTTGTTATGGGCCTATATGAGACCTTGAAGAACAGGGTGGATGCCCTCGAAGGAAATAAATTGAGGGGCCCATCAAGCTCTCAGCTGCCCACATCAACGCCAGAGCTTGCACTTGGTCATCTTGCAACACAGAGGCAGCCCCCAAGGCAGAATGCGCTGGTCCCACACGAACTGGTAGTTGTTGGTGACTCTACTGTCAGGGAAACGGGGCACATGTTTTGTAAAAAGGATAGTTGGAACAGGACCAGGGTATGTCTGCCAGGGGCAAAGGTTGATGATGTTGTAGAGTGGATATCATCTTTTAAGGGCACAAAAGGTGATATAGTTGTACACGTTGACACTAATGATATTAAGAGAAGGAGACCAGCGGAATTACTTAACAAGTACAGGTCACTGTTGAAAAAAAGCCGTGAAGTAGGGTTGAATTTGACAGTGTCTGCAATTCTGCCCAGACACGATAGGAGAGAGCATATGATGAGAGCCTTGTCGATCAATTCGGCCCTGGAAAGATTGTGCAAGGCTCAAGGGGTAGAATTTTTTTCAGCCTGGACTGTACTTGTTAACAGGAGAGATTGCTTCTACAGGTATGGGATACACTTAAATAGAAAGGGTGCAAGTATATTTGCTGATGCTATCGAGGCAAGGCAGTGTTAGGTGGGTCGGAAAACTGCTAGTTTGGGGGGGAGACAAAGACTAATAGATTAACAGTAGCCACTGGCAGAGGTGAAAGAGATTCTTGCACTGCTTCTATTGGAATGAGCAGAAGCCTGAAAAACAAGATGCAGGATATTTCAGACTGCTGGAAGTCATTGCGGTACAAGCAAACACATGGGTTGTGTTAGGGTAGCTAAGAATAGAAACAGGTGCATGTATACTTGTGTATACACCAATGCTAGGAGTTTAGTAATTAAATTTGATGAATTTGAGGTATTGCTCAAAACATCAAAGGCAGATATTGTTGGGATATCAGAGATGTGGTGTCACACAGATATAAGGAATGCAGAACTGGAATTTGGGGAGTACAACGTCTACAGAAAGGATAGACAGGATAGGAAGGGAGGAGGGGTTATGCTATTAGTTAAAAATCACATAAAATCCAAGGAAGTGAAACCAGTCGACATCGATGGACAGGGCAGTGTCGAGTCAGTTTGGTGTGACATAAGCATAGGTAAATCAAAATTGAGAGTAGGAGTGTGCTATAGGCCTAATGACTCTGATGAGTATAATAAGATACTGTACAGGGAAATAGAATGGGACGTAAATTAGAGAGTCTTATAATGGGTGATTTCAATTTCCCAGTTTGTCTGAAACGTAAAATAATGAACCAATGTATACTCCCCACCATGATTTATGGAAGTGAAACTTGGGCACTTACCAAAAGAATGGAAGAGAAGCTGAGAACTACACAGCGAAGAATGTAACGAATTATATTGGGAATCAGACTGTTAGATAAGAAGAGAAACACATGGATTAGGCAGCAAACTCAAGTAAAGGACATTCTTATCAAAACTAAAGAACTAAAATGGTCTTGGGCAGGACACATAGTTCGGAGACATGATGACAGATGGACTAAGAAAATAACAGAATGGTAGCCAACAGGAGCTAGAAAAAAACCTGGAAGACAAAGGCGGAGATGGATAGATGAAATTCATGAGTTTGTGGGTAGTAAATGGATGGCCAGGGCTCAAAACAGAAGGAACTGGAAAGTTGCTGGAGAGCCCTTCATCCTGCAGTGGATTGAAAATGGCTGATGATGATGATTAATGTGGGAATTACTTAAAGATGTAACTAAGATCAAGGCTAAAGGGAAGGGGTTTTGCTTTTTTAAAGGTGACTACAGGGGTCTCAACTGATGATGCTACCAGCGTTGAATTCTAAATGGGAAACCATCAGGAACTTAATTTTGGAAGTTACTAGGCTTTTCATTCCAACTAAGAAATATTGTCCAACGTTTAGGCCTGAATGGATGTCAGATGAATTACGGGGGCTCATGGCAGAGAAGAAGAATGTATGGGATGCATATAAAGTATCAGATGATACAGAAGCCTATGGCACGTATAAACTAGTCTGTAATCAAGCCACAAAGGAGGTTAGGCAGATTACGAGAAATCTTTGGCAAAGGATGCAAAGAAAAACAGCAAAGAGTTCTTTATGTAAACTCTAGAAGGAAAAAGATGAATCAGATTGGACTGCTTAACATAGATGGATTGACTATTGATGATCATGCTCAGGAAGCTGATAAACTGAATAAGTATTTTGCATCTACATTCACACGTGAGGAGTCATTCAATGAGGGGAGCGCCAGAAGTTTATATCCAGTGGACAAAACTGATTCATCCCTTTCCTTCTAGAGTTTACATAGGTAAAGAACTCGTTTCTGTTTTTCTTTGTATTCTTTCCCAAGGATTTCCCGTAATCTGCCTTTGCCTGCCTAATCTCCTTTGTTACTTCGTTACAGACCAGCTTATATCTATCATAGGATTCCATGTCACCCATTAATTTATATGTATCCCATGCATTTTTCTTCTCTGCCTTATGTCTCATTAGTTCATCTGACATCCATTTAGGCCTAAACATTGAATGATATTTCTTAGTTGGTATGTAAAGCCTAGTAGCTTCCAAGATAAGTTCTTTGAATGCTTCCCATTTTGAACTTGCTGTTGGTAACATCATCAGCTGGTCCCACTGCAGAGAATTTAAACACTGTCTCAGACCGTCGTAGTCGCCTTTACGAAAGCAAAAACCCTTCCCTTTACCCCTGATGGTAGTTACCTTTTTGTGTAAATCTCACTTCAGCACACTGTGATCACTGCCACCTAGTGGTTCCTTTATCTGCAGATTCTTAATGCATGAAGAATCACTACTGATAATCAGATCAAGAGTATTATTCCCTCTAGTTGCCTCCTGAACATGATGTAGAAAACAATCATCCAATTTATCCACAAAAGCCTTGCTAGTGTGTGAGTGACCAACCCACAAATTCCAGTTAATATCTGGGAAATTAAAATCGCCCATTATATGACTCTCTGATTTACTGGCCTACTCTATTTCCCTGTACAGTTTTCTATTATTCTCATCAGAGTCATTAGGCCTATAGCACAATTCCTACTCTCAATTTAGATCTCCCGATGCTTATGTCACACCAAACTGACTCGACACTGCACTGTCCAGTGATGTCGACTGGCTTCTCTTCCTTGGATTTTACGTGTTTCTTAACTAATAACATAACTCCTCCTCCTTTCCTATCCTGTCTATATTTTCTGTACACATTGTACTCCCCAAATTTCAGTTCTGCATTCCTTATATCTGTGTGACACCACGTCTCTGATATTCTAACAATATCTGCCTTTGATGTTTTGAGCAATACCTCAAATTCATCAAATTTATTTACCAAACTCCTATCATTAGTGTACACGCAAGTATACATGCACCTGTTCCCATTATTAGCTACCCTAACAACCCATGTGTTTACTTGTACTGCAATGACTCCCAGCAGTCCCTGAAATACCCTGCATCTTGTTTTCCAGGCTGCTGCTCATTCCAATAGAAGCAGTGCAAGAATCACTTTCACCTCTGCCAGTGGCTACTGTTAATCTATTAGTCCTTGTATCCCCCCAATCTAGCAGTTTTCTAACCCACCTAACACTGCCTCGATAGCATCAGCAAATATTCTTGCACCCTTTCTATTTAAGTGTATCCCATCCCTGTAGAAGCAGTCTCTCCTGTTAACAAGTACAGGCAAGGCTGAAAAAAATTCTACCTCTTGAGCCTTGCACAATCTTTCCAGGACCGAACTGATCGAAAAGGCTCTCATCATATACTCCCTCCTATCATGTCTGGGCAGAATTGTGGACACTTTCAAATTTAACCCTAATTCAAGGCTTTTTGTCAACAGTGACCTGTACTTGTTAAGTAATTCCGCCGGTCTCCTACTCATATAGACAAGCCTGCAGTAATAGTTAAGACACAACATGAATTTGTTAAAGGGAGGTATTGTCTGACTAATTTGATTGGATACGATGATGTGGTCACAAAGGAATTGAATGCCAAAAATAATTTTGATATCATATACTTGGATTTCAGGAAAGCTTTTGATACTGTTGCACATGGAAGACTGCTGTACAAATTTGAGAGGATGGCGTTAAGGGTAAGTTGCTACAATGGATAAAAAAAATAATAGTTGAGTGGGAAACAACAGAGAGTGGTAATAAATGGACACTGCTCTTCGTGGACAAATGTTATTAGTGGAGTTCCCCAGGGTTCGGTGTTAGGTCCATTGTTGTTTTGTTTATTTATAAGTGATATTGATTAAGATATATCAGGTTTATTGTCCAAGTTTGCGGATGATACAAAGGTTGTCAGGATTGTTAACAACAGTAAAGACAGTATGCACTGCAACAGGATCTAGTAAAGTTAGGCAGATGAGCTGAGAAGTGGCACCTGAATTTTAATATTGACATATGCAAAGTACTGCATATGGATATCAGTAACTGAAGAGATACGTACCAACTGTGTGGTAGTACACTCAGGGAAGTTGAAAGTGAAAAAGACCTGGGGTAATTGTGCAGTTAAATATGAAGCTCACTGAGCAGTGGAGACAGGCTGCCAGGGTAGGTCATGGTGTCTATTCAATGATAACTAGGAATTTTGCTAGCAAGGACAGGGAGGTGATTATCCCATTATACAAGGCAATGGTCAGCCCACACCTAGAGTACTGTGTACAGGTCTGGAGGCCTCATTTTAGGAAGGATGTAGCGTTTATAGAACGTGTAAGATGCAATCTTACATATACATAAGTATAGGATAAGAATTAACAGATATAGATATAAATTAATAAAAAAAACCCAACATCTGGGTTCAAATATTGGAAGAAAATGGAATAGGAAATAAGTTTATTCTTGGAAAAAAAAGAACAATCACGATGGAGGGATTAACGGGAAGAATCACTAAGTGGAAGCAACAATAGGTGATAAACTACAGGGGGGGGGGGTGCTAGATGCGTATGTGGAATAGATAAGTTAGAAAGAGAGAGAACTTTCTAGAACTTAAGAATACTATACTGTCCTGAACTCCGGAAGTTGTAATGTCCAATCGAAATGAATCCAAGAGAGGGTTACAAGGGCTGACGACCGATTAAAAAAGAAGTTTATGAGAACTAGGGGGAAATGATTGGTTAGAGAGAAAAATTAAGAGAAACAAAGAAAAATGCACGAAAAATAACAGGGGAGAGTTTTTGGGTTGAAGACGAGAGAGACAGTGCCATTTTGTGAGGTGTGCTGGTCACAAAGAAAGTGCAGTCAGGCTAGTGATGCAGAACAAGTGGAATTTATTTTGGGAAAGGAGGTGGAAACGGAAGGGAAGGTCAATTAAAGAAAGAGAATGAAAGATATGGGAAGGACTGAGAAACCAACCCGCAATTTGAACTTGTGCCGGGCATAATACAAAGGACAATATGACTAGTGTAGAAAAGACAGAAGTTGCCTTATTAAGTAACAGTAATGAGAATGCTGAGGAACGTGTAAGCCATCGATGAATATAAAGGCATTGGTAAGACCAAACCAAAAAGAAGTAAGGCCCTCAATAAGATATAAAGCAAGTACAACGAAAAATGTAATGTCATTATTAGTATTGAGGGTAGAGGATATATATGAATGTGTATAAGTACCGTGTGTATCTTTCATAAATACGAAGAGAGTGCGTTATCGATTTTATATTTTGAGTTTATAAGGCAGGAGAGCCATATATGTATATACGTAAATGTAAAATTAGTTAGACTTTTGAGGAAGTGGAATTGAGTAAGACAGGTAATTTCGGAACCATAAGTTTGTGTTGAAGACAACTAACATTGTATATTTATGTACCTACAAGTGGATAAATAAAGTACCAGTTATATGTATGGAGAATTAATGAAGTATAGACTATCGAGGCCACTATTTCGTTCTTGAATTGCTACGTATAAGTATAGCAGGTACAGAGAAAGTTGTAATCTATAATTGTGTGTATATATATATATATATATATATATATATATCAATTAAATACTGTAGTATATGTAAAAGTTTAGAAGTGAATAATTAAATTTTGTCATTATGATTACTGTTTCTAAGAGTCTCATTATCAAAGAGAAACACACTACTTGCGGATACAACTCTAATTCTATCTTGGTAGGGAAAACTAAGAAAGAAACCTCAAGGACTAGGATCTTCTGATATACATGTGCAGACAGGTAGCTTGTGGGGCTTTAGAGGTTGAAGCACCAGTTGCTGATTGAATAAAAATCATTTAATACAACTACTACAGGTTATAAAGCAGTCTGAGTATTCCAGGAAGGGCACACAAATAGAGTTAGCCCAAGACTCAGCTCCCACAAACGAGTACAAAGAAGGGCAACATGATTTGTGAGGGGAACAAATGGGCACTCTTACCAAGAAAGGCTTAAGTTCTGCAAATTGCAGTGACTGGCAAGTAGGCACTTGCAAGGTGATCTGATTGAGGTGTACAGCATTAGCAAGGGGACATGATGCAAAAAAGCAAGCTTATCCAGCATCAGCCAAAAAAAAAAACAACCTTATTTACACCCATCCTCTCATCCAAATGTTTGTCAAGTTCTGCCTTGAATCTATATAAGCTATTAAATTGTACAACAACAGATGGAAGTTTGTTCCAACAATCAACTACCTGCTGGCTAAAGGCAAACTTCCGCACATCTATCCTACAACCGTCTTTCCTCAATTTGAATTATGCCCTCTCAGGTGATTATTCTGAGCAAGAGAAAGAATCCCATCAGCATTGAGCATGCTCAAACCAGTCAAGGCTTTATACACATCAATCAGATCACCTCGCAGGTGCCTAGTCTCCAGACACTGTAATTTGCAAACTTTAAGTCTTTCTTCATAAGAGCAACCCTTTGTTCTGTTCAATAATCTTGCTGCCCTTCTGTACTCGTTCCAACAGCTCAACATCCTTCTTAAAATGAGGCCTCCAGACCTGTATACAGTACTCAAGGTGTGGCCTGACTATTGCCTTATACAAGGGGATAATCACCACCTTATCCCTGCTAGCAAAATTTCTGTATATCATTGACAAGACATCATGAGCTACTCTTGCAGACCATCTGCACTGCTCAGAAAACTTAATATCTGCCTGCACAATTACCCCCAGGTCCTTTTCATTCTTTACCACTGTACCACACTGTTGTCAGTGTGGTACCACAGAGTTCACCCGTTACTCTGGGAGTACTGCTTCCCACACATAGTACTTTACATTTGTTAATGTTAAACTTCATTTGCCACCTCTCAGCCCATCTGCTCAACTTTTCTAGATGCTGTTGCAGCAGTGTACTGTCATTAGTGTCATTAACAACCCTGCCAACCTTTGTATCATCTGCAAACTTGGACATTAAGCCTGATATACCATCATCAATATCATTTATAAATACAGAAAACAATAACGGGCCCAAAACTGAACCTCGAGGGACTCCACTAATAACATTAGTCCATGAAGAGCAGTGTCCATTGATTTGCAATCTCTGTCTTCTCCCACTCAACCATCCTTTTATCCACAGCAGAAATTTTCCTCCAATGCCATACTGCTCAATTTGTGCAGCAGTCTTCCATGTGCAACAGAACCAAAGGCCTTTCTAAGATCCAAATATATGATATCAAAGTTATTCTTTGCATCCAGTTCCATTGTGACTACATCATAGTACCCAATCAAATTAGTCAGACAAGACTTCCCCTTAACAAACCCATGCTGTGTCCGAGCTATAACTGAAGTCTTGTCTAGATGATCCTGCAATGCTTCTTTAACCAGTGCCTCCATTAATTTCCCTGGAACAGAAGTTAAACTAACAGGTCTGTAATTACCTGTGTCTTGCTTTGATCCTCCTTTTTGGATTTGGGTCACATCTGCACATCTCCAGTCCATGGGTACCTCCCCTGAGTCCAGGGAAGCTCTCATAATTATGGCTAAGGGTTTGCTTACTTCCTTTGCCATCTCCTTTAATATAACTTGATAGATTCCATCCACACCAGGTGCCTTTCTTATGTTTATCTTCAGTAATTTCTCCTCCACTTTCCTCTCAGTTATTACAAAATCATCTAGCTTACTGCCAGAGTTGAATACACCTCTGGCATTCCCCTCACTGAATAACTCCTCATGTGTGAATGTAGATACAATATATTCATTTTGTTTGTTAGTTACCCAAGGAGGATCATCAACAGTCAAACCATTGATATCAAGTAGACCAATCTGATTCATCCCCTTCCTTGTTTTGTTTTGTTTGTTTTGTTATTTGGTTTTTAGGAGCATTAGCAACTAAGGCCATATTGCTCCGGGATATGCGGTGGTCATTCCCTGACCTTTCCGCATCCTCCGTATTTGGTGGTGATGGGCTCGAACCCCAGTCTAATCAAGAAGCGTGTGCTACACACTGCTGCTCCTTCCCACCTGGCTACGGAGGCGCCATCCCCTTCCTTCTAGAGTTTACATAAGTAAAGAACTCTTTGCTTTTTTTTTTTTTTTTTTTTTGCATCTTTTGCCAAAGATTTCTCGTAATCTGTTTTCACCTGCCTAACCTCCTTTGTAATTTGGTTACAGACCAGCTTATATCTATCATAGGCTTCTGTGTGACATGTTAACTTATATGTATCCTATGCATTTTTCTTCTCTGTCACTGTCCAATTAGTTCAGCTGACATCAATTTAGGCCTAATCTTGAATATTTCTTTGTTGGTATGAAAAGCCTAGTAGCTTCCAAGATTAATTCTTTGAATGCTTCCCATTTTGAAACTACTGTTGGTAACACCATCAGGCCTTGAATGGGTTAAGTAAGCTGAATGATGATGGGATTCTTCTTTTTGCTCTGACTAAGAACCTGACGGGGCACAGTT
Organism: Mastigoproctus giganteus; assembly: GCF_048544385.1. Taxonomy (NCBI): domain Eukaryota; kingdom Metazoa; phylum Arthropoda; class Arachnida; order Uropygi; family Thelyphonidae; genus Mastigoproctus; species Mastigoproctus giganteus. The sequence continues at coordinate 65,561,877 of NC_143584.1, read as the reverse complement.
TCAAATTGAGCAAATATAGTTGTAGAACAGATGGGCGGAAATTTTCCCTTAGCCAGCAGGTGGTTGATTGGTGGAACAAGCTTCCATCTTTTGTTGTGGAAGCTAATAAACTAAATAAATTGAAGGCTGAGCTGGACAGACATTTCGAGGGGTGAAATGGGAAGATTTTTTTTTTGGCTGTTGCTTTCTTTCAAGCTTGCTTTCTTGCATTGTATGCCTCTACTAATGTTAATGATAATTTAAATGATAGAAGCATATTTAATTTTATACTTAATTTCTCTTCTTAAACTGGAAACTGAGAGAAAATTGACTCATAGAGCAAGTGACTGTTGATAAAAATTTCCCTTTAGTGTTGTGGAAGTGGGTAATTTGAATAAGTTTCAAGAAGAACTGGGAAAAAAATATCAAAAAGAATTGGGCAAATGAAGTGCTAAATTTATTATTTTGTTTTTGATGATACTACATAAACTTGTTTCCTTGAATCGTTTTGCCAATACTAATACAGTAATATTAATCTCTCATTGTCTTCAAAGTATAGGAAAAGAATAAATGCAAAAGTTAAAAATAATTTATAATTAATTATTTTTTAATTAATTTACACTGAGAAAAATTTTCCAATTTTGTCAATATAATTTAAAACATATGTGACTAAATTACAGAAACAAGCATACCTGCAACAACGCGTTCAATTGCTTGCTCAAAATGTTTCCATATAATGCTTTCATTCAGATCTCTAGCAGCAATTAGTGCAGCTTCATTACAGACATTTGCTATATCAGCACCTATACAAAATAGTTTTTATTTTTTTTTACAAAAAAATAATCAGGGAGGCAGTAAACATATAATTTTATTCAGAGATTAAAATATACATAATTCCAAGCAGCAGCAGCAGCTGTGACTGCTGCCAGGAATCATAAAGTATATGTTATATTTACATGGCTTCTGTTTTATACTGTAGGGTGTCCGAAAAGACTGGAACCAATGGGATTAACAGTACGTGTTCTCTCAGCTGGTGTACCATGTTTGTTTGGATTATTCTCAGCATATTGGGATTGGCAGCAGCAGCACAAGCTTTGGTAATTCTCTCCCTAAGATGAAAAAGACTTCAGATTTCGGTTCCAGACTTTTTGGACATCCTGTAGTATAACAGAAACTGTTTTAATTGTTTCAAAAGAAGTAACACAAAGCAGCACCAAATATTTTGGCAATATTCAGAAATAAATGCTAACTTAATGCACACAATGAATTTAAATACATATTAACTTATTCTAACGTGATTGTTCATCATTATATATAGGAACACAGTCAGAAATACTAAAACACTTACAACACTCACTGAATTGAGTTGAATGTCAATCTTAAGTGCAAAGCAGTTTACTCATGCATAAGTAATACACCACATTCTGCAAACGCATCTGTTGCTTTTATCATCAAAGATGAAGTCTTTGACTTCCTCTCTTTGAAACTTGACTTTCTCCAGTCTGATTTCCTAAAAGCAAGGCTATTTTCCTTAGTGATTTTACAAGGGTGGTTCAATAGAGAATCACCCTCACCTACTTCCACATATCGCAGAGTCATGATATTTTGTGTGTAGCATTTAGTACAAAGATACATATCTCTGTACTAAAAGGTGTAAAATTTCAGCCCTGTGCCTTAATTTGTTTTTCTCTTACAGAGCTGTAATCTGGAATCTGTTCTTGAAGGGGAATTCTTCACCATCATCCACGAGAAGATCACTGCTGTATATAAAGATGAAGCTCCATCCTATGGCATTGTGAAGCATTGGCATAGACAGTTTAAGTGTGGTTGGACATCGGTAGAATCTGAGCCCATTCAGCCATTGATGACAGCAGAATCAGAAAAGTGGGGTCGTTAATCATGGAAGATCAGCAGATATCTGTGCATGAATTGTCCCAGGGGGTGAAGATTAGTGTGAGCTCTGTTGAAACAGTCCTTCATAACCAACTCCATTTATGGAAATTGAGTGCAAGATGGATTCCACGATTATTGACTGGTTTCCAGAAGGCTGATCAACAACAGAAATCACAAGAGTTGTTAGTCCTGTGCCAAAAAAAAAAATGAGGAAGACTTTCTCTCGTCTAATCACTCAGGATGAAAGTTGGATACACCATTTCAACCCTGAAAGTAAAAAGCAATCCATGGAATGGCAATATCATGGTTCTCCCCCCCCCCCCCCCAAGAAGGCAAGGGTCCAAGCATCAGCAGGAAAAGTCTTTATTGCTGACAGTGTTTTGGGATGACAAAGGCGTAATAATGACTGATTACCTGCCAAAAGGTAGAACAATTACAGGTGGCTATTATGCCAACTTAGAAAAGTACGGGAGAAAATCAAAGCATGTAGGGGTGACATGCTGTCCAAAGGTGTGAGAGAATACTTCAAGACAATGTCCCAGTTCACACTTCTGAAATTGCAACAACACAAGCAGCCACTTGTGGATATGAAATACTGCCCCATCCAGCCTACTCACCTGACCTTGAACTATTGGACTTCTTGTTTCCTTCCCTCAAATCATTTCTTTGGGGAACCCACTTCCCTGATGACGAGGCACTCATTTCTGCAACAGAGTCATGGTTCAAAGACCAACCTCACCACTTCTACAAAAAATGGCATCCGTAGCCTTATCCATCTATGGGAAAAATGTGTAAATCTGCACGGTGGCTATGTAGAGAAGGACTAAAACCTGTGCCAAGAATCAATAGGCTAGCACCTCTGCAGCTAGGTCAGGACGATTCTTTATTGAACCACCCCTGTAATGTTCACACCTCCAGTTGGCTTCTGTTTTCTAATCGTATGGACCCAGCTGGTTGAGATGCCAAGGCTTTTGCAATTACTAATGACTTGGCATAATAAGATTGTTCATTTATCTACCAGAATACCAGACAATCCTAACCACACAGCAAAAACACTTGATCGTTTTCTCACAAACAACCCGATCAAGGTGAGTGGTGCTCTAGGTAACTCAGATAACTTATGACAGTCTCTTCTCCAGTGGAACCCTTTTCTCCTGTCCGTTCTCAACCTCGTGTTGTTAGACAAGAATGCAAAATAGAATGATCTGTGAGATTTCATTTCTTCAGATGTCAACGTTTGCTTAGATCTTGTCAGTGAAATTATTCTTGTTGGAATGAAATCCTTCATTCTACACTCCACCAATAATTTTGTCCTTTATATAAACTTTGGTTTTCCAATAAATATGCTAAGGCTGTTCAAGATAAGAACTTTGCATATTGCAATTGTCTTGTATCCAAATCTCCAGGTTCATTTTCTGTTTACACCAAAGCTTGCAGCAATTGTAAAGCACTTATTAAATGGCCACCTCCGTAGCCAGGTGGGCAGGAGCAGCAGTGCATAGCACACACTTCTTGATTAGACCGGAGTTTGAGCCCGTGACCACCAAATACAGAGGATGCGGAAAGGTCAGGGAATGACCACCACATATCCCCGAAGCAATATGGCCTTAGTTGCTAATGCTCCTAAAAACCAAATAAACAAACAACAAAAACAGCACTTATTAATCAGTCCAAACTATATTTTGAACAGGCTAAAAGTAGACTCCTTTATATACATACTCTTTATCTTTTAATTATTTGATCATTAGTATTAGCAGTGGAATAATGCAATCATAGTTTTGCTGCATAAGAAAGGAGATAAATCAGAAATTGGAAATTATAGACCAATTAGCTTGTTATCCCACATCTACAAGTTGTTCAACAAGGGTCATTACTAACAGATTAGAAAGAATACTTGATGAGAATCAACCGAAAGGGCAAGCTGGCTTTAGGACAGGATTCTCAACTATGGATCACCTTCATGTAATATCACAGCTAATGGAGAAAGCAAATGAATATAAAACACCCTTATGCCTGGCATTTGTGGATTATGAAAAGGCATTTGAATCCATACGGCATAAGGCACTGTTTCGGGTACTGGAAAGACAAGGCATAGATACCCCACATATTATGATTTTGAAGAAAATATATGAGAGTGCTTCCTTCTTTATTAGACTAGACAAAGACAGTAGGAAATTTAAAATCTAGAAAGGAGTTCGACAAGAAGACACAATATCTCCGAAGCTGTTTACTGCTGCCCTTGAGGAAGCTTTCAATAGATTAGACTGGTCGCAGAAAGGAGTCAATGTGAATGGAGAGTACCTAAACCATTTACGATTTGCAGATGACATTGTGGTCATAAGCCACGATCCCAAAGAATTAGAGGAAAACCTTAATCAGTTATGCACAGTTAGTAAGGATTTTGGACTAAAGATGAATATAGCTAAAACAAAAGTAATGATGAACAAGTATGCCACAGAAAGGGAAATAATGATTGGAACAGCAGTAATTGAAAAGGTGGAGTCATATACTTATCTGGGACAAGTTATTAGCTGTAATAATAATAAATGGCTGGAAGTCAAGAGAAGAATAAATTTTGGATGGATAGCATTCAGGAAATATAGTCACATACTGAAGAGCAATATCCCAGTTTATCTGAAACGTAAAATAATGAACCAATGTATACTCCCCACCATGACTTATGGTGGGTGAAACTTGGGCACTCACCAAAAGAATGGAAGAGAAGCTGAGAACTACACAGCGAAGAATGTAACGAATTATACTGGGAATCAGACTGTTAGATAAGAAGAGAAACACATGGATTAGGCAGCAAACTCAAGTAAAGGACATTCTTATCAAAACTAAAGAACTAAAATGGTCTTGGGCAGGACACATAGCTTGAAGACATGATGACAGATGGACTAAGAAAATAACAGAATGGTACCCAAGAGGAGCTAGAAGAAAACTTGGAAGACAAAGGCGGAGATGGATAGATGAAATTCATGAGTTTGTGGGTAGTAAATGGATGGCCAGTGCTCAAAACAGAAGGAACTGGAAAGTTGCTGGAGAGGCCTTCATCCTGCAGTGGATTGAAAATGGCTGATGATGATGATTAGCCACAAAGCAAGAAATCTAGATAATATAGCATAATAAAAAAAAAAAAAAAAAAAAAAGGCAGCAACATCTTCCCATATCACCTGTCAAAGCCTTAAACACCTTAATCAGATCTCAGGTATGTAGTCTCCATATTCCACAATTTGTAGAACTGAAGTCTTTCTTTGTAGCAAAGGCTTTGATTCTGCCCTTTTGTTTCACTCACTACTCTCTCAGTGCCCTTCTCAGTATCTATTCAAACAGATCCATAACCTAAAATGAGGCCTCCAGACCACTATGGAATAAATAATATGTGGCATAACCATTACTTTGTACAACAGGGTAATTCCTGTTGTACAAAGTAATGGTTATGCACCTCCTTATTCCTGCTGGCAAAATCCTCTATATCATTGGCAAACCCCATGGGCTATCCTAGTACCCCATCTGCACAATTAACCCAAAGTCTTTTTTATTCTCCACTACACATAGTGTGATACTACTCAGTTGGTATGTTATTTGGGTGTGTCACTACCAATACACAGTATATTTTGTGTGTGCATTTGTCAATTTTAAACTTCAATAGAACCTCTTAGCCCATGCATAATTTTTTGTATACCTTGTTGCAGTAGATTACCCTAATTACTGTCATTAACCACCCTGAAAAACTAAATATCATCTACAAACTTAGACATTAAGACTCATACTTTTGTCAATATCAATACTCAGTACAGAAAACACTGAACCCAGGGAACTTCACTAATAATAGTAGTACAAGAACAGTAGTACCCATTGATAACTACTTTGTCCTAATCCAATTGACCATCCTTTTATCCACAGCAGTAATTGCCCTAAATGTCACCGTTCAAATTTGTAAAGAGTCTCTTATGTAGAACATATCAAAAGACTACCTGAAATCTCAGTGAAAATTATTTTTATATTCAGTCTTTGTTACAGCATCACAGCATCCAAAAAGTTTGGCTAGACCAGCGTTTCTCAAACTGTGTGGTGCAACCCACCAGGGAGGCACCATAATTTACCAGGAGCATTGCAGATGATGTAATAGTTTATGCAATATTTCCGTGGTAAAATGTATTAAGAATGATTGTTTTTTTTTTTTTTTTTTTTTTTTTACTATTAGATATCTACTACTATTTGATCTGTATTATGAAGTTGGATTTTCGGCATTGGCAGTCATTAAATCTAAGTACAGATCAAAATTAATGTATAAGTTTGATGACACATACGTTTGATGAATTATGCAATAAAAAGCAAGCACAAACATAACATTGTTTTTTAAGAATCAAATAATATCCTGATTATTATTCATGTATTAATAATTATTGTATGAACATATTAAAAATAAGAAATTGCACAATTATAGATGTTTTACTTCAAGGGAGGTGCCGGGAAAATTTTATAGGTCAAGGGAGGCGTGGGCTCAGAAAGTTTGAGAACTGCAGAGCTAAACAATATCACCACTTACCAAATCCATGCATCTACAGCATAACTATATTCCTGTCTAGATTTAGTCATTGAGGATGTCACAGAGATTCTCTCAGGTATGTCAAGCTAGGCTTGCTACCTGGTTGCATCTTCACAATGGTGGGTCTGTTGGTAACCCTAGGTATAATCTGTTAGGTATGTCTGTTAGTAACCCCAGGTGAAAATTCAAGCAGGGGGGTCGAGGTGTGGTTCTTACACCACACAAAAGAATGTTACCAGCCAATAGATGACTCTCATCAACTGGTGCAATACCACCGCTATTGCTTATTGGAGGGTTGAAGTGGTGGAACACATGTTAGTCACTAGAGCAATTAAATATGGGTTCACAAATATTATTATTATTATTATTTAATCAGTATCAATATTGGGTAAAATAAAATATAAAGTCAATAATTAATTACATAAGTTAAGACATTAGGTTCGACATAATACTTTAAATGCGATCAGCGTCTGTCCAAAAAGAGTGCAGGGATGATGGGAAGATGCTGCAGGCTCTCAGGAACAGGAGTGCAGATGTTGGGAAGATGTCCAGTAAACGCTCCCCATCTCTTTCATCATGTAGTATGACTGATGTCTTTTGAGGGAATGATGGACATCCTGATGAGAATCAATCTTCCTTACATTTCAAGGGTACAGCTCTAAACCGGAGTTCACAGGCTGGCTGCTAGATATTCCACCGGACCAAACCTATTGGTAACTCCCTAGGAGGCTTCCAGATCAGCTAGTGTATAAATTCACTGTCTCTACTCTGCCAGACCGGAGGGAGTCTGAGTAGTGGGTATGCATGGAGTTTTGAAGAGGCCACATTATGTAAAGGAGCTGGATACATTTTTGCCATGTGTATGCCACATCCAAGAATTTCATTACTTTGTACAGCATGCCCGCACCGTTTCTTACTACCGATTAAATCATGAATTATAAAACTAATAGAACAGACTTATTTGCAAAAAGATCTAAACTTCAGAAACACTTCGTCATTCAGTTCACAAATATACGTGGTTTCAGTTCCAATCCCAATGATTTCCATTTCCACTGACAGTCTGCCAAACCCCATGTACTCTTTCTGTCAGAATCGTAATTATCAGTTGATTCAATCACTGCCTGTCTCAGTTGTCCAAATTATGATTATTTTTGCTTTAAAGGTGATACTTGTACATATGTCTGCTCTGATATTCCCTGCTAGAGACAATGTATTGGAATCTCCTTTTTTTTTTGATCTTCTGGGGCTTAAATCTCTCCACCACATTTTGTCAAATGCATCTGTTGCTTTTATCATCAACGATGAAGTCGTTCACTTCCTCTCTTTGAAACTTGACTTTTTTTTAGCATTAGTAAAGGCATACGATGCAAGAAAGCATCGTATGCAGCATCAGCCAAAAAAAAAAAAAAAAAAAAACCTCTCCCATTTCACCCCTCCATTCGTTCCAAATACCTGTCCAGCTCAGACTTAAATTTATTTAGGCTAACGAACTTCCACAACAAAAGATGGAAGTCTGTTCCACCAATCAACTACCCGCTGGCTAAAGGCAAACTTCCGCACATCTATACTACAACTGTCTTTCCTCAATTTGAATTTATGCCCTTTCAGTTGATTATTCTGAGCAAGAGGAAGAATCCCATCAGCATTGAGCATGCTTTAACCATTCAAGACTTCATATATCTCAATCAGATCACCTCTTAGGTGATCTGATTGAGATGTATGAAGATGTTTTTTTTTTTTTTTTGGTAGTTGTTGGCGCATCGGCTTCTGTGGCCATAGTGCACCTCCCAAGGTTTTTGCAGTACTTTGATCCAAGCCCAAGGCGAGATTCAAACCCGCGACCTTTGGGTTGCCAGGCAGGCACCTTACCCACCTGGCTAGTAGCCCGGTCGGCGTATGAAGATGTAAGATACATCTTCATTGAGATGTATGAAGTTTTGAATGGTTGAAGCATGAAGCATGCTCAATGCTGATGGAATTCTTCCTCTTGCTCAGAATAATCAACTGGTATAAATTCCAGTTGATTATTCTGAGCAAAAAAAAGGGTATAAATTCAAATTGAGGAAAGACAGTTGTAGTATAGATGTGCGGAAGTTTGCCTTTAGTATATCATTCACAAGACACCATGAGCTACTCTTGCAGACAGTCTGCACTGCTCAGAACACTTCATATTTGCCTGCAGAATCATCCCCTGGTCCTTTTCATTCTCTACCACTGTCAGTGTAGTACCACAGAGGTGATACGTTACTCTGGGGTTACTGCTTCCCATATGTAGTACTTTACATTTGTCAATGTTAAACTTCATTTGCCACCTCTCAGCCCATCTGCTCAACTTTTCTAGATCCTGTTGCAGCAGCGAAGTGTCATTAGTGTCCTTAAAAACCCTGCCAACCTTTGTATCGTCTGCAAACTTGGACATTAATAAGCCTGATATACCATCATCAATATTATTTATAAATACAGAAAACAACAATGGGCCCAACAATGATCTCTTGGAGACTCCACTAATAATATTGGTCCACAAAGAGCAGTGTCCATTGATTACCACTCTCTGTCTTTTCCCACTCAACCATCACTTTATCCATAGTAGTAATTTGATTCCAATGCCACACTGCTCCAATTTGTGTAGCAGTCTTCCATGTGCAACAGTATCAAAAACCTTTCTAAGATCCAAATATATGATATCAAAGCTATTCCCTGCATCCAGTTCATTTGTGACCACATCATAGTATTCAATAAAATTGGTCAGACAAAACTTCCCCTTAACAAAACCATGCTAGGTCCGAGCTATAACTGAAGTCTTGTCTAGATGATCCTGGAGTGCTTCTTTAACCAATACCTCCATTAATTTTCCTGGAACAGAAGTTAAGCTCACAGGTCTATAATTACTTGTGTCAGCCTTTGATCCTCCTTTGTGAATTGGGGTCACATTTGCACATCTACAATCTATGGGTACCTACCTTGAGTCCAAAGAAGCTCTCATAATTATGGCTAAGGGTTCGCTTACTTCCTTTGCTGCCTCCTTTAATATAACTGGATAGATCGTCCCCACCATAATAATAATGCTTTATCACTATGTCATCAGTGGTCTAATCCGTTGTTCTAAGTAGGCGGAGGGGTAAAGGTCAGGAACTACAGTAATTCTAGGAGATAGAGCTTAAGCTCCTTTGAGCATTGTTGTTTCAAGGTGGGTGTGTCCTGTGCTATTTCATCTTACAAAAGTGCTTTAAAGTTTTTAATAATGCCTGGAAAATGTCCTTATAATGGATGCTGGATAATGGATTCCTGGATGCTGTGGAAATTATAAAGGTGGTTCGAAAGCACACGTCTTCGGATTTCCATTGAAGGATACTGTTTTAACTAACAACTGGTTGAAAACTATACCAAGGAAAGTCTTTGTGCCATCTGAACATTCAAAGGTAAGTTTGTGTTACGTTAATAGCAGTTATCTTAAACAGGAGTATTTTAACAATAATGGAACGATAATATATAAGAATATGAAACATATATATTTTTGTCAGAATATATAAGTAAATTTCATTAGAATTTCGGCTTTTTTGGTTTCATTTAATATATAAAATATTTTTTTCATGTATTGGACACACTGAAGAAAAGTGCATGCATGCTTGTTTAAGAAATCAAAATATCTCAATAGATGTGCGATACGTAATATTAATTTATTTATTGAAACTTTTAGTGTAGATAAATACACAGACTGTAATTATATGCAACCTTCGATAAACTATAGGCCTGTGTACATGGACCCTTAGTTGTATAAGCTAATAACAATTGTCTATGAGATGATAATAATAAGTAAAGTGAAATTCGGAAGAAAGCATAAGATTTTATTTATATATTTCATATTGTTACAGGTATGTCAGATTCATTTCGAGCCATCCCAGACAGTTAGATGGGCATCTAAATTTGATGGGGGGGGGGGAAATGCTGTAGATTTCGATCATCAAAAATTAATTCATGGAGCTGTTCCATCACATTTTCTGAACTATCCAAGCTATTTGTCCTCACAGGCATTTACAAGAGACAATCCCGAAAAGAAGAAGCGAAGATTAGAAGAAAAAAAAACTTTGAAAAGGCCCTGGAAAATAGTATTAAGAATAAACATGAAAAGCACGAGAATTTCCTACGATCCCACAACTAGCAGTGTGCCTGAATAAGACATACAGCACCTGAATGCTGGCAAGTTACTTCAAAAAATAACTGTATTGTGCTTTTATATTTAATATTTCAGCCAGCACCTTTCATTGCCTATTCAGTCGTGATTAGTGAAGATTTGATGTTGTTGGTATTTGTACAGAGCGCTGAAATTCATAATTTAGGGAAGTCAAATTCAATGGAACTTCCTATGGAACAGTTTCGATCAGATTACTGACATCTACGAAGAGATATCAATAATTGCCAATAGCAGTGATGTTAATATTTATTTTGTTTTAAATGCTGCTTCTAGTTCACTGAATTCAATTGCAGGAGACATTAATAGCGAGAGAGCAACAGCGTTTGAATTCATAAGCGGACAATTATATTTGTTAGAATGTGAAAAGAATGACTACAGATATTCCACCGAAGTATTAATATTTTTGTTTTTGGTGTTTTCAATATCTCCTCATGCCTACAAACTTCTACAGCATTCTTCATTCCTACTTCTCTCTTATCCAAATACTATTCGTAGGCTCTGCTCTTCTCTAAACACAAATTCCAGATGACCATCAAGAGAATCATTTTCTGATGTATGCTAAACAGAAATTAGCCATTTAATGATCGATGAATTTAATCTGAAAACTTATATTGATTACAAAGATGGAAGCATACTGAGAAATTCTTTTGATACTTCTGACTCTTCTACAAATGTTTATGTATTTGTGATTCAAAGCTTATTGCCAAATTAGAAAGATGTAATTTATGTTTTATCCATGAAAAAAATTACTGCAGAAAAATTACATTGTTTTGAAAAAATTATTGTGGGCTTGAAGAAAATTGGTTATAATGTTGGAGAATTGTAGTAATAATATTTAAATTTACAGGAAACATATTTCAGAGAAATCATTTAAAATTGTCTCATTAATACTATTATCAACATTTTTCTCAACAATTATTGTAAAAAAAAACAAATGATGTATTAACGTAAACTTCGAACATTGAAATGAGTTCAATTTAAAAGTAAAATAATTTCTATTCAAATATAGTAATCAAATTACTAGATTTAAATAATAAATGTATACATTAGTTGGATTACAAATTGCATGTAAAACATTCAAAGTGTAATAAAATGATTAACTATAAATGTGTTGTCTTCGTTTTTTCGGAATGCTATGATTAACAAAAATTATCACACTTAAGTATCAAAACTGATATTTTTTTTTATTCAACTCATTTGTTTTTTCATATTGTCCCTTGCAACATATATTATCTTTCCGTTATGCACAGAAAATAAAGTAGATTTACATTCAATTCTTGCTTTCGCTTTTCTCAATTCTGTGCAGCTTTGTGTACTTCATCTGTCCCACTTATGATGATGTCAAAAATACAGTGATCAGTTATTATTATTATTAAGGCGGTGATGGATAGAACCCATCCACCCCGGGTGCCTTTTTTATGTTTACCTTCAACAATTTCTCCTCCACTTTCCTCTCAGTTATTACAAAATCATGTAGCTCACTGCCAGAGTTTAATTCACTTCTCGCATTCCCCTCCCTGAATAACTCCTCATGTGTGAATGTAGATGCAAAATACTCATTTAGTTTGTTAGCCACCTGAGCAGGATCATAAACAGTTTAACCATCAATATCCAGTGGACCAATCTGATTCATCCCTTTCCTTCTAGAGTTTACATAGGTAAAGAACTCTTTGCTGTATTTCTTTGCATCCATTGCCAAAGATTTCTCATAATCTGCCTTAGCCTGCCTAATCTCCTTTGTGACATGGTTACAGATTAGCTTATATCTACAATAGGCTTACATGATGCCCATTAATTGATATGTATCCCATGCATTTTTCTTCTCTGCCAAATGTCTCATTAGTTCACCTGACATCCATTTAGGCCTAAACCTTGAACAATTGGTATGTAAAGCCTAGTAGCTTCCAAGATTAATTATTTGAATGCTTCCTATTTTGAATTTGCTGTTAGTAACATCATCAGTTGGTCCCACCACATAGAATTTAAATAGTGTCTCAGACCATAGTAGTCACCTTTACGAAAACAAACCCCCCCCCCCTTTACCCTTGATAGTAGTTACCTCTTTGAGTAAATCCCACTTCATCACAATCTGATCACTGCCACCTAGTGGTTCCTTTATCTGCAGATCCTTAATGCATGAAAAATCACTACTGATAATCAGATCAAGAGTAATACTCCCTCTAGTTGCCTCCTGAACATGCTGATGTAGAAAACAATCATCCAATAAATCTACAAAAACCTAGCTAGTGTGCGAGTGACCAACCCACAAATTCTAGTCAATATCCGAGAAATTAAAATCCCCCATTATAAGAATCTCTGATTTACTGGCCCACTTTATTTCCTGTACAGTTTTTTATTATACTCATCAGAGTCATTAGGCCAATAACACACTCCTACTCTAAATTTTGATCTCCCAGTGCTTATGTTACACCAAATCGACTCAACACTGCACTGTCCAGCGATGTCGACTGGCTGCACTTCCTTGGATTTTATGTGTTTCTTAACTAATAGCATAACCCTTCCTCCCTTCCTATCCTGTCTATCTTTCCTGTGCACATTGTACTCTCCAAATTCCAGTTCTACATTCCTTATATCTGTTTGACACAACGTCGCTGATATCCCAACAATATCTGCCTTTGATGTTTTGACCAACACCTCAAATTCATCAATTTTATTTGCCAAACTCCTATCATTGGTGTATACATGCACCTGTTCCTATTCTTAACTACCCTAACACAACCCATGTGTTTACTTGTACTGCAATGACTCCCAGCAGTCATTGCAGTACAACGAGCAGAGTCTCTGAAATACTCTGCTCATTCCAATAGAAGTAGTGCAAGAATCACTTTCACCTCTGCCAGTGGCACTGTTAATCTATTAGTCTGTGTATTCCCCCCCAAGCTAGCAGTTTTCTGACCCACCTAACACTGCCTTGACAGCATCAGCAAATATTCTTGCACCCTTTCTATTTAAGTGTATCCCACCCCTGTAGAAGCAGTATCTCCTGTTAACAAGTACAGACCAGGCTGAAAAAATTTTTACCCCTTGAGACTTGCATGATCTTTCCAGGTCCAAATGATCGACAGGGCTCTCATCATATACCCCCTTCTATTGTGTCTGGGCAGAATTGCAGACACTTGAAATTCAACCCTAATTTGCAGGGTTTTTTTCAACAGAGACCTGTACTTGTTAAGTAATTCCGCCGGCCTCCCACTCTTAATATCATTAGTGTCAATATGTACAACAATATCACCTTTTGTGCCCTTAAAAGATGAATCTACTCTACAACGTCATCAACTTTTTGCCCCTGGCAGACATACCCTGGTCCTGTTCCACCTATCCTTTTTACACACCATGTTTCCCATTTCCCTGCCAACAGAGTCACTGACTCTATTGTCATACACTATACTAAGTTAATGATGTCCAGTATGGTCATATAACGTATCGTATAACAATGAAGGCAAGTTACGAATGGTAAATCTACAGACACTAAGTATTGATTAACTTCCAAAATCTTGCTATCTAAATTCAGAATAAAACAAGTATCTTGAATAGGTCTATAAGCTACTTATAAAAAATAATTTAATATAACAATTAAGCCAATAAAGCGGCTAAATATAGCTAAAAACCTGCATTTGCCGGAGCTGCAAAACTTGTAAAACACATGGATTGGATACCCTTACTAATACTAAGTAATAACATACAAAATCTCTATAGAAGTTAAAAATTAAACTCCAGTACAATTTCACAAAAGGGAGGCAATTTTTCTTGGTGATTTTAATGTTCACACCTCCAGTTGGCTTCCGTTTTCTAGTCACATGGTCTCAGCTGGTTGAGATGCCAAGGCTTTTGCAATTATTAATGACTCGGCACAAACTGTTCATTTATCTACCAGAATACCAGACAATCCTAACCACACAGCCAAAACACTTGATCTTTTTCTCACAAACAACCCTTCTAAGTATATGTTCAAGGTGAGTGGTCCTCTAGGTAACTCAGATAACTTATGAAGTCATCAATGGAGCCTTTTTCTCCTGTCCATTGTCAACCTCGTGTTGTTTGACAAGAATGCCAAATAGAATGATCTGTGAGATTTCATTTCTTCATTCCTTGGATGGATTATTGTTTCAAATCTTCAGATTTCAACGTTAGACCTTGTCAGTGAAATTATTCTTGTTGGAATGAAATCCTTCATTTTACATTCCACCAATAACTGTTTGTCCTTTATTAACTTTGGTTTTCCAATAAGTATGCTAAGGCTGCTCAAGATAAGAATGTTGCATATTGCAATTGGCTTGTATCCAAATCTCCAGGTTCATTTTCTGTTTACACCAAAGCTTGCAACAATTGTAAAACACTTATTAATCAGTTAAAACTAGATTTTGAACAGGTTAAAAGTAGAAAACTTCTCCTTATCCAATTCTGGTCTCTCTTGACAAAGCTATTTGTGGCAACTTTTGCTCATCTCTATTCCCACCTCTGTCAAATTGAGATATTTCTATTGCCTCAGCTAGAGATAAAACTGATGTGCTAGCATCCTACTTTTCTTCTAACTCGTGATCATCTACTGATGATCTGGGTAAATCACCTCATAACATTCCCAGTACACTCCACTCAATGCCTCCTGTGGTCTTCCATGAAAAGGAAGTCAGAAGGATTTTGAACTAACTTGTTGCTATGAAAGCTCCAGATCCTGATGGGATCTCTCCACTTGTTCTCAAAACCTCTGCTCCTGAGTTACTGCCATTCTGTGTTACTTTTTTTCAGTTTCTTATTCCCAAGGTGCTTTCCTTTCGGCATGGAAATTTGAGTTTACCTAGGTGGCACCTGGTGTATGAAGTAATGTTTCTTTCACACTCGCATTTATTTGTTATACTAAGTGTTTTTTTTTATGAACTATGTTAATTAGCATTAGCATTAGTAGAGGCATTTGATGCAAGAAAGCAAGCTTACGCAGCATCAGCCAAAAAAAAAAAAAAAAACCCACTTCCACTTCACCCCTCTGTTCGTTCAAAATACCTGTCCAGCTGAGCCTTAAACTTATTTAGACTATCAACCTCCACCACAAGGGATGGCAGTCTGTTCCACCAACCAACCACCCGCTGGCTAAAGGCAAGTTTCCGCACGTCTATCCTACATCTGTCTTTCCTCAATTTGAATTTATGCCCTCTCAGGTGATTTTTCTGAGCTAGAGGAAGAATCCCATCAGCATTGAGCATGCTTAAACCATTCAAGGCTTTATACACCTCTATCAGATCACCTCGCTGGTGCCTAGTCTCCAGACACTGTAATTTGCAAAACTTAAGCCTTTCTTCGTAAGAGCACCCCTTTGTTCCATTCACTAATCTTGTTGCCCTTCTCTGTACTCGTTCCAGCAGCTCTACATCCTTCTTGAAATGAGGCCTCCAGACCTGTATACAGTACTCTAGGTGTGGCCTGACCATTGCCTTATACAATGGAATAATCACCTCCTTATCCCTGCTGGAAAAATTCCTGTATATCATTGACAATACTCCATGAGCTACTCTTGCAGCCCGTCTGCACTGCTCAGAGAACTTCATATCTGCCTGCACAATCACCCCCCAAGTCCCTTTCATTCTCTACCATTGTCAGTGTAGTACCACAGAGTTGATACGTTGCTCTGGGGTTACTGTTTCCCATGTGTAGTACTTTACATTTGTCAATGTTAAACTTCATTTGCCACCTCTCAGCCCATCTGCTCAACCTTTCCAGATCCTGTTGCAGCAGCATAGTGTCAGTAGTGTCCTTGACAACCCTGCCAACCTTTGTATCATCTGCAAACTTGGACATTAAGCTTGATATACCATCATCAATATCATTTATAAATACAGAAAACAATAATGGACCCAACACTGAGCCCTGAGGGACTCCACTAATAACATTAGTCCACGATGAGCAGTGTCCATTGATTATCACTCTCTGTCTTCTCCCCCTCAACCACCCCTTTATCCATAGCAGCAATTTGCCTCCAATGTCACACTGCTCCAATTTGTGTAGCAGTCTTCCATGTGCAACAGTATCAAAAGCCTTTCTAAGATCCAAGTATATAATATCAAAGTTATTCCCTGCATCCAGTTCTTTTGTGACTGCATCATAGTACCCAATCAAGTTGGTCAGGCAAGACTTCCCCTTAACAAAACCATGCTGTGTCTGAGCTATAACTGAAGTCTTGTCTAAATGATCCTGCAGTGCTTCTTTAACCAGTGCCTCCATTAATTTTCCTGGAACAGAAGTTAAGCTCACAGGTCTATAATTACTTGTGTCAGCCTTTGATCCTCCTTTGTGAATTGGGGTCACATTTGCACATTTCCAGTCTATGGGTACCTCCCCCTGAGTCCAAGGAAGCTCTCATAATTATGGTGCTGATGCTGACTGCTTATTTATACTGAATCATGCTATTAAAGCAAGTTATTTTGAATCTTAATTTCTGCATTGCTACCAGGGCTGACCAGTTTCCTTTCGCCACTCTAAACCTTGACCTCGACGAATGAGTGCTTGGGGCAGTGACCTACTTAATTCATGCAGTGCAAAACAGTGACAGTGCTTGCTACAGAACCTTAAGGCTTAGTTTTCTAAGAGAGACAAGAAGACTAATATAATAGGTTAGGAATTTACTTGCTTTGCTGCAGTGAATTCCCACTTCCCTCTTTTCTAGTTGTTGGCCGAAACCTAACAATTTCTAACTTTTGTAAGTTTGGTCTAGTTTTAACTTTAATATTAAACTTGAAAAGAATACACGGCTATATAAATATCTTGTCGTAGAACAACTGAGCAGTCGTTAAATGCATTACATTTGTTGGAAGAATTATTAATTTTTTTTGTTAAAAGGATTTTCTTGCTTTAAAGGTTACTTAATAAACAAATATTATCATATCAATATATTACATATTACTTAAATACTACAAAGAAATACTACTTGTTACTACTCTTAATATACTTTGCTGACTCACAAAACTGTTGGGGAGTCCCAACCAACTAACAAACAGCTAATTCTGCCTTTAGCAACTGACCCTGATAGCAATGAACCTCTTCTAGTGATTTTTCTTCTGACAACACTACTGCTTCTCCTAATGCACAACTATGCAGTCTTCTGAAGAGGATGGAATCTTCAGTAATTGAGTTATTAAATTATCAATGTGACACTTGTACCTCACTTTCACATTCTCCATCTGTCTGTGAGATTGCTTTGATTCCACATATGACACCTTGATTCGAATATACTGAATCTTCAGGGTGCCAATCCTACCATTTTGTCTGAAAGTACAGTTTCCAAAAAGATCCCATCCATACCCTATGTTCATTTTCCACTTAAGCAGACCATAAAATTATTATGTAAGGATCTTGAGGATTATTTGTTTAAAGAATCAAACAAAGTGACAAGTGTCCAAAATTTTTCTTCAATACTGGGCGGGTTTTGAACATTTCTAAAATAAACTTCTCTTAGAGAATGCAAAGCTTCAGACTAAACTGGAAGAAAATAAAAATCATATCTCTCTTCCTACACCTCCAGTTTCAAACACATTGACTTATTTTCAACTAATACATGGTTCACCTAGTCCCCCAGGACTTAATTAAAAGCTATCTCTTCCTCAGCAATTACCATTACAACTAAGTCCACTTTGGCTCCTGCTCAACAGAATATTATTATTCTAAAGGCAGATGAAAATGATAATCTGGGCACCAGCCAAGATGTTAAATCAGAAGTGACCCATGCATTTAAGGAAAATGTGAAGGACTTTAAAATAAAAGCTATGAGGGTTACTCATGATAAGGGTGCTGTTATAGAAACTGACTCTGAGCTTGATGCAGCAAAGACTGCATCCCATCCCTACCAGCTTTGTCTAATGTGGGGATGGATCATTTAATTACCCCCTGGGCAATTCTGCCCAGACATAATAGGAGGGAGTATATGATGAGAGCCTTGTCGATCAATTCGGCCCTGGAAAGATTGCGCAAGGTTCAAGGGGTAGAATTTTTTTCAGCATGGACTGTACTTGTTTACAGGAGAGACTGCTTCTACAGGGATGGAATACACTTAAATAGAAAGGGTGCAAGAATATTTGCTGATACTATTGAGGCAGTGTTAAGTGGGTCGGAAAACTGCTAGCACGGGAGGGAGATACACTGACTAACAGATTAACATTAGCGCTGGTACAGGTGAAAGTGATTCTTGCAATGCTTCTATTGGAATGAGCAGCAACCTGGAAAACAAGATGCAGGGTATTTCAGAGACTGCTGGGAGTCACTACGATACAAGTAAACACATGGGTTGTGTTAGGGTAGCTAAGAATAGGAACAGGTGCATGTATACTTGCTTATACACCAATGCTAGGAGTTTGGTAAATAAATTTGATGAATTTGTGGTATTGCTCAAAACATCAAAGGCAGATATTGTTGGGATTTCAGAGATGTGCTATCACAGTGATATAAGGAATGCAGAACTGGAATTTGGGGAGTACAATTTGTACATGAAGGATAGTCAGGACAGGAAGGGAGGAGGGGTTATGTTATTAGCTAAGAAACAAGAAATACAAGGAAATGAAGTCAGTCGAGATCGCTGGACAGTGCAGTCTCGAGTCAGTTTGGTGTGACATAAGCATTGGGAGATCAAATTTGAGAGTAGGAGTGTGTTATTTGCTTTTGGTGACATCATCAGTTGGTCCCACCGTATAGAATTTAAATACAGTCTCAGATGACAGTAGTCGCCTTTACGAAAGCAAAAAACCATTCCTTTACCCCTGATGGTAGTTACCTCTTTGAGTAAATTACACTTCAGCATACTGTGCTCACTGCCACCTAGTGGTTCCTTTATCTGCAGATTCTCAATGCATGAAGAATCACTACTGATAATCAGATCAAGAGTATTACTCCCTCAAGTTGCCTCTAGGACTAATGACTCTGATGAGTGTAATAAGAAACTGTACAGGGAAATAGTGTTCCAGTAAATCAGACAGTCTTATAACAGGTGATTTTAATTTCCCAGATACTGACTGGAATTTGTGGGTTGGTCACTCACACTTCAGAAGGGCTTTTGTGGATTTATTGGATGATTGTTTTCTACATCACCATGTTCGATAGGCAACTAGAGGAAGAATACTCTTGATTTGATTATCAGTAGTGATTCTTCATGCATTAAGAATCTGCAGATAAAGAAACCATTAGGTGGCAGTGATCACAGTGTGCTGAAGTGGGATTTACTCAAAGAGGTAACTACCATTAGAGGTAAAGGGAAGGGTTTTTGCTATTGTAAAGGCGACTGCGGTGGTCTGAGACACTATTTAAATTCTATACGGTGGGACCATCTGATGGTGTTACAAACAGCAAATTCAAAATGGGAGGCATTCAAAGAATTTATCCTGGAAGCTACTAGGCTTTACATACCAACTAAGAAATACTGTTCAACGTTTAGGCCTATATGAATGTCAGATGAACTAATGAGACATAGTAGAAAAGAAAAATGCACGGATTACATATAAATTAATGGGTGACATGGAAGCCTATGATAGATATAATCTGGTCTGTAACCAAGTCACAAAGGAGATTAGGCAGGCAAAGGCAGATTATGAGAAATCTTTGATAAATGATGCAAAGAAAAACGGCAAAGAGTTCTTTACCTACGTAAACTCTAGAAGAAAAGGGATGAATCAGATTGGTCCACTGGATATTGATGGTTCAACTGTTCATGATACTGCTCAGGTGGCTAACAAACTTAATGAGTATTTTGCATCTACATATACACATGAGTAGTTATTCAGGGAGGGGAATGCCAGAGGTGAATTAAACTCTGGCAGTAAGCAAGATTATTTTGTAATAACTGAGAGGAAAGTGGAGGAGAAATTGTTGAAGATAAACATAAAAAATGCACCCTGGGTGGATTAGATCTATCTAGTTATATTAAAAGAGGCAGCAAAGAAAGGAAGCAAACCCTTAGCCATAATTATGAGAACTTCCTTGGACTCAGGGGAGGTACCCATGGACTGGAGATGTGCAAATGTGACCCCAATTCACAAAGGAGTATCAAAGGGCGACAAGTAATTATAGACGTGTTAGTTTAACTTCTGTTCCAGGAAAATTAATGAGGCACTGGTTAAAGAAGCTCTGCAGGATCACCTAGACAAGACTTCAGTTATAGCTCGGACACAGCATGGTTTTGTTAAGGGAAAGTCTTGCCTGACCAATCTGATTAGATACTATGATGTGATCACAGAGGAACTGGATGCAGGGAATAAGTTTGATATCATATCTTTGGATCTTAGAAAAGCTTTTGATACTGTTGCACATGGAAGACTGCTGCACAAATTGGAGCAGTGTAGCATTGGATGCTGTTGTTGTTATTTGGTTTTTAGGAGCATTAGCAACTAAGGCCATATTGCTCTGGGGATATGCGGTGGTCATTCCCTGACCTTTCCGCATCCTCCGCATTTGGTGGTCACGGGCTCGAACCCCGGTCTAATCAAGAAGCGTGTGTTACGCACTGCTGCTCCTGCCCACCTGCCTACGGAGGAAAATTGCTGCTATGCATAAAGGGATGGTTGAGTGGGAGAAGACAGAGTGGTAACCAATGGACCTGCTCATCTTGAACTAATGTTATTAGTGGAGTCCCTGAGGGTCAAGTGTTAGGTCCATTGTTGTTTTCTGCATTTATAAATAATATTGATGATGGTATATCAAGCTTAATGTCTAAGTTTGCAGACTATAAGAAGGTTGGCAGGGTTGTTAAATACACTAATGACAGCACACTGCTGCAACATGATCTAGAAAAGTTGAGCAGATGGGCTGAAAGTGGCAAATGAAGTTTAACCTTGACAAATGTAAAGTACTACATATGGGAAGCAGTAATCCCAGAGTGACGTATGAACTTTGTGGTGCTACACTGACAGTGGTAGAAAATGAAAAGGATCTGGGGGTAATTGTGCAGGCAGATATGAAGTTTTCTGAGCAGTGCAGACAGTCTGCAAGAGTAGTTCATGGTGTCTTGTTAATGATATATACTTGTTAATGATATACAACTAAGAAATATACAGGAATTTTTCTAGCAGGGATAAGGAGGTGATTATCCCCTTGTAAAAGCAAATATCCAGGCCACACGTTGAGTACTGCATACAGGTCTGGAGACCTCATTTTAAGAAGGATATAGAGCTCTTGGAACGAGTACAGTGAAGGGCAACAAGATTAGTGAATGGAACAAAGGGTTGCTCTTACGAAGAAAGGCTTAAGTTTTGCAAATTACAGTGTCTGGAGAATAGGCACCTGCGAGGTGATCTGATTGAGGTGTATAAATCCTTGAATTGTTTGAGAATGCTCAATGCTGATGGCAATCTTCCTCTTGCTCAGAATAATCACCTGAAAGGGAATAAATTCAAATTGAGGAAAGACAGTTGTAGGATAGATGTGCAGAAATTTGCCTTTAGCCAGCGGATAGTTGGCTGGTGGAACAGACTTCCATCCCTTGTCGTGGAAGTTGATAACCTAAATAAATTTAAGGCTGAGCTGGACAGGTATTTGGAACAAATGGAATGGCGAAATGGGAGCGGGTTTTTTTTGGCTGGTGCTGCATAAGCCTGCTTTCTTTGTCATATGCCTCTACTAATGCTAACAATCTGACCCGGTCATACTTATTTTTGATATGGAGAAGGACTAATCAAAACAAGAGTTTCTTGAAGATTTTTACTTCAAAAAATTTAGAAGAGCTTGATATTATACTTGAGGATCTTACCAAGGAATTGATTTTGATTTACCGCTAAGTCTATATACAAAAGAAATGTACGTTGGGTCATTGGCATATCTCCTCGGCTACATAAATTAATTTACGTTACAGCATCTCTATGTTGGGTTTACTGCTCACAAATTCATATTTTGTAGTGTTGATGAAATGTTACACTTACTGAGGCTTCTGTCACATGATTACCATGGGTTCCCTACTTGTGGTTACCGCTCCAAGAGTGGCCATGTGTTTAGTGAATGCCCAAGTAAATCCGAACTTCCAGTACGCTTTTCATAACAACTAAGAAATACTGTTCAAGGTTTAGGCCTAAATGGATGTCAGATGAACTAATGAGACTTAGGGCAGAGAAGAAAAATTAATCTGATTCATATACATTATTTGATAAGATAAGAACTTAATAAAAAGTTCTTATCTTATCAAAGAAGATCAGTTAAGAACTTAATAAAAATTAAAATTTTTATTAAGTTCTTATCTGACACCCTATGCTGACTTCTTTTGTTCCTCTGTGTGTTAGTTGCTGAATGATGTTTCTGAAGCAGCCACGAATTGACCCCGAATCGACACAGACAGAAGGGCAATTGGTTGACAGGAGTCCAGTTTATGCTGTGGTTTGGAATGATTTTTGAGGATCAATTTGATGTTTGCCACTTTCCAATCGAGAGGGAAAAACCTGAATGGAGACCATGGTTGTAAAGGTCTAGGAGCAGGTCTGAGATGTACTCAGCCACTTTCCTAACCAGCTCTGACTCAAGCATATCTAGCCCTGGGGTTTTCCTACTTCTTATCTTGATTATGGCAGTTTGTAGTTCTGGGTGGGTAATGGAATCCTCCGTCCTTGCATAGCAGTTGCTGTTCAGGGGTGTTGTTTCCTTCGATTGTTTTAAAAGTGGCATCTCATATGTTATTAATTGTGTCATGCCAGTTGTTGGTCATGACACCTCGTGGGTTGACGGTGGAAGGGGATACCTCCCCCCTAGACAGCTTGTTTGTGGTTATCTAGTAGATAATGCTTCAGGGGTCAAAGTTGCTGACAGTAGAGACCATATGCTCCCAGGACAGCTTTTTCTGCTGCCAGTATAGGTGTTCCTGGCCTCCCCGTTGCCTGAGAGTATACACCCCAGGGGGGTGGCCAGGTACGTCTGGCTCTTTGAAAGGCACGTCTCTTCTAAACTGGTTGAGCTCTTGCGAGACCATCACCGGACAGCTCCTGGCTGGGAGGTCCTCCTCCTGATTGACTGATTAGCCGCGTTGACTATGGCACTGGTTACAGCGTGCTGATGTTGTTCAGGGGTCTGTTTCTGGAGCTGGTTGGATGACAGATTGTGTGTGTTTCTGGTGATGGCCTCTTTGAATTTACCCCAGTCTGCTTATTGACAGCATATCTTTCCTGTTTGTAGCTGTTTATCTGGATCTGATGTAGTGACCTATGCACAGTGAAGGCAATGTACCTGTGGTCGGACATAGTCCAATCTTCTTGCACCATCCAATTGTTGAGGTGACCAGCTAGAGATCTAGTGGTCATGGTAGCATCCAGGGTGGTCTCCCAGAGTGTCAGACTAAATGTGGGAAGATTGTTGGTGCAACTGATGACAACAAACCTGCTGTTGGCTAGGAATTCCTCCATCTGCTGCCCGTTTTTAGAGCTTCTATGCTCCGGGTCTCACTGTACCACAGAGGTGAATGGCAGTTCAGGTCGGCAGATACGAGGATCTTGGATCCTGTTAGTTCAGTGCACTTTGTGTAGATATTAAATGTATGGGAGAATGTCCACCTCCAGACGACAGTACAAGGAGATGACATAAAGGGAACTAATGATGTGTGCACAAGATGCCCACTCTTGGCACAGGTGTGAGATCCTGGTGACTGTTATGTTTGGGTTTCTTACAATGACAGCAGCCCATGAGGTTGTTCGGTCCACCTGAATATAGCTGAGTGGGTACCCCTGGACAGCCAAGGCACAGATGTAGGGTTCTTGCAGCAGGGGGATGACCAGGTTTTCTTCTTCAGCCTTTTGCCTTATCTGTCCTGCTATGGCAATTGCTTGCTGCACATTGAATTGGAGGAATTTAATGCAAGTGGTGTTATAACTTTTAGGCAGAGTCCCCATAATGAATTCTTAATTGTTGGGCACTTCTTGCTTTAATATATACCAGGCATTTGTTATCTCTGACTGAGCGTGTGTGGGGGAGTTTTTGCCACTTGCAGTTGCACAGGCCGGGTCACTTTCTTTATTTGGGCAGTTTGTGTAGTTGTGCCCCTTCTCAGCACAGTGCCCACAGATAGGCTCCTACTGGATGCATACGTGGGTGGTGTAGCTGAATCGGCAACACCGGAAGCACTTTGGGACTGAAATGTGTTCCCCGAAGCAGTGGCAGCTACAGTTTATATATATTCTCTCTGGTTTTGTTATCACCCCCCATGCTTCGGGGGCCCTTCACCCAGATGATGGGCTGCCATTCCCGCTCTTGGTTTGGTGTTTAGGCACCAGAAGGATTGCATGGTCTCTTTCTGGTAGGTATTGTTGGGGGTTTCCTCCTCGCAGATGGAAGTGGGGTCAGGTCCAGGTCTATGCCAAATATAACAATTGAGGGGCTTTTTCTCTAGGCAGCTCAGCAAAGAGTCCGAGCATTGGTATCTTGGCATTATTTATGATCAAGTTGGCAGCATCTTTTGTTTCCATGTTTTCCTGATGGCTCTAATCTTGGCTGTTTTGAATTCTTGGGTCAGAGAGTCAACGACTTTCTTCTTGACCTCTTCGCTAGTTTTAAGAGTGTCAGTAGTGGTTGGTTTAAGAACCACAAGATGTGGTGTAGGGAGCAGCATCTTCCTGGGTGCAGACCTGGTGTTGGTAGTGTTTGTGATAGCCATTGTTGTCGCAGGTTTATTCCTCAGCACATCAGAATATGTCGGGGCATGCTGTGGCATTTGACTTGCCCCCCGCATTCATCATGAAGGATTGTCTCCATTTTGTGGAAGATTGTGACAATCTCAGATCTGAGTGCTGCTGCTGACACTCTGAGTTTTCCTTGAAAATGTTCGAGTGCAGTTTTGAGAAAGAGTGTCTTTTCATATATGGTACCCTCTGGTATGGCCGGGTTGAGGGGCAAGTCCTGCTATTTGTCATCTTTGGGGTCTTTTTGCGATGAAGCTATTTCTGGCTGTTCTCTAGTCCCTATCTGGAAATGTGTTTCTTGCCCCAACTTGGGGATGAGCTGTTGCAGTTTTTCCGCTTGGTGAGTTGGGATCCAGAACAGGGGGTCCTCTGCTTCGTCCTAGGGTTCCACAATAACAGGGTCATTACTCTGGCACTGGGGATCATTGTGTCTTTCTGTTCTTCCTTCAATTCCACGAATTCCGGATAACCGGTACAGTTTGGATTATCAGGTGTATGGTAGGATAGGTCACTGAAAATGATGGCAATTGATGCCCACCACAAGTCCATGGCTTAATTTAAAGGCACACAATTGGTTAGGAGAGTTTTGGGCTATCCCCCCTCCTCTGTCAGCTGTAAAGGGGAGAAACACCTAGAAAAACGGGGTTACTTCCCCTTATGGTTTTTGGAGGGGCTAATCACGCTGGTGAAATCAGTTTTACTTCAGGAACAATAATTAGAGAGATCTCACTCTTCCATGGGATGTCTAAGGAGGGGGGGGGGGATACTGAGCACATGGTACATTTAGTTCCAGAGATAGAAATAACACAGAATGGTGGGGCACTCTTGCAGCCCAGAGAGCACTAATTGGTGGATCCTAGCAAGTCAACAATCAGATTTGAACATGGCAGCCACATTTTCTCAGAGCACTCTTCCATTACCTCATTATGAGTGGCATGGTGACCTATCTCACAATGAAGGAAACAGATAAAGAATGTAAAAATCTTATTATATTTCCCTAGAAAGTTAGAAAAGTCTCACCCTACGAGTCCACCGTAGGTTGATTTTCAACTAGAACCAATAACTTTTAACTGTATTATATTTGAAACACAAAGTTCAGACAAATTATTGCAGAGTGATAATGATACATCCATACTGGAACGCAGCCATATTGGTGATAGATTTTTCTATACTGCGGGAAATCCGGCAATTTCAGAGATTGTGTTACTGAGGCCAAGCAGAGGCAACACCCAAGGTTTGCGAATCGGTGCAAATCTGCCAGTTTGTTTCCGTCAGAGTGAAGTTATCATTTCACAGAGAAAGGTGGTGGGTTTCTGGATCGGTAAATTGCATAAAAATTTGATGTATACCAGGAGGTGTAAAGAAACGAGTGCCAGGCATTTAAGTGAATGTCTTAAATGCCTGGCACTCGGAAACATAAGCAATCAATACTACGATCGTTTAAAATGGATCTAATTTTGGTACATACAGTATTTGATTAGCGGCAGAAAATGCCTTTTGGATTCTATTCTGGTACTATTGAACTGAGATAATCGTAGATGATCTCAGTCCATATTTTCTAGGCTTTGAACTTTTCTAGCAAAAATAGTTAAAAGTATTTCATTAATTTCCGACACGAGTTCATCTTTTAAAATCTCATTGGAGTTGGGCAATTTCTTATTTTGGAAAGAATTTGCGGAACACAGATGTTCTGTTCCATGTTGGTCTTCCATAGTTGAATTATGTTCATCATTTTCTGAAGGAGAAATACGTTTTATTCAGCAAAGTATAATTTTCACTATATTATCTTTACTGAGTCTAGGAGAGAGCAAAAAAGAGTGGGCATAAGGAATTCTTCACATATATAAATGCAAGGAACAGAAGGACAAATCAGATTGAACCCTTAAGTAATGGATGTGGGATAGTATTAAATAACATAGCTGAAGTTTCAGATGAACTCAACAGTTACTTTGCATTGATATTTACATAAAAAAAACCCTTTGTGTCAATGAGGGAAATGAAATTGAAAAAAAAAAAAAATGTAATTAATGACGTTGAAATTTCAAATAATTATTTAATGAGAACTTTCATGCCTACAGGCGAGTAAGGCTCCTGTGGTTGATGGCATATAACCTATAATCTTAAAGGAGGAGGCAAGTGAGTGCATTTAACTATTAAGACTAGTTATGAGAGCATCACTGGACAGGAGAGAATCCGTTGGACTGGTATTAATTGGAACATAAAGGCGGTTCTAGGAGTGTAAAGGGAAATTACCGACTGGCCAGTCTAACTTCAGTAGTAGGGAAAATCATAGAGGCAATAATCATGTGTGGAATTCAGGATCGTTTAGATGGAAATGGAATTCTGTGGGATACACCGCTAGGTTTTGTAAAGGGAAAATCATTTTTAACAAATCTAGTTAGCCATTTTGACAGGTCACTCGTGAGCTGGATTTAGGGAATAATTTCAACATTGTTTATTTGGATTTCAGCAAAGCATTTGACTCAGTACCACATGAGTGGTTACTTTATAAGTGGGAGCAGGCTGAAATCATAGGGAAAATCCTTAGATGGATAGCACGATGGCTTGAGGGCACCAGGCAGAGGGTTGCGATAAATGGTTATTCCTCAGTTTGGGTTAATGTAAGTAGTGGGGTTCCCCAAGGATCAGCATTGGGACCACTGTTGTTTTTGATTATCTTAAATGACATCTATGAAGGGATGGAAGGCATGAGGTTTAAACTTGCATATGGTGTAAAGATAAGTAGAGTAGAGCTTCTTCAGAGTGACCTAGATAGACTTCCAGGATGATCAGAAAAGTGGCAGCTATGCTTTAATTCAGCAAAATGCAAGGTCTTACACCTGGGGAAAAATAACCACAAAATAACTTATACACTTGGTGGAGCTGAACCAAAGTTAGTAGTGGAGGAACGGGACTTGGAAGTTACGATATGGTCAGACACGAAGTTGTCCGAGAATTGTGGACAGGTTGCAATGTTGCAGTGTCCTATCGATGATTTATCCAACATTTGCTAGTAGAGATAACGATGTTATAATCACATAAAGGTGATTTTATAACCTTTATGTGACTAAATTATAAACAATTATTTTTTTTAAAATTAGTACCAAAAAAAACTGGTATTTTTTGTATCAATACCAGTATTTCAATACCAGAAAAAAATGACCAAGATCCCGGTATTGTAAGCCCTAGTAGGAACCCCTTGGGACGGCTGGAATGAATTAATAAATTAGTACAGAGTTGGGGCAAGGCAGGAAAAATATCAGAGGATGGCATCTTGCGATGTTGTTTCTTTGTTCACTCGTATAACCATTGAACATGGCTTGGATCGTGTGCAGAAGGTTTTCAGTAGGGGTGGCACTTTGAAGGATAGGACAGCCCCAGTGGTGAGGACATTTCTGAAGGTGTTAGTTTATGCTTATCTAGTACCAGCAGGTCCGCGGAGTGGCCATGGATTCACCTAGTAGTACAATTATAGCCAATTTAGCCATGGAAGAGTTCAAATTCAGGATGGGGAGCTCCAGTCCAACCCCCATTACGGACGTGGAAAAGGCATGTTTATGACACGTTCATGGTAATACAAATGGGATACAAAACAGAAGTACTTAATTGGTTGAATAACGGTTGGCCCTATATTCAGTTTATCTCGGAGGTTAAGCAGTGGGGACCCTTCCGTTCCTAGATGTGTGTGTACATAGAAAGCTGACACCTGAAAACTAAGGTTTACAGAAAATCTATGTATCATGGCAAATACACACACTTTAAAACTGCTCAGGCCAGTTGCCAC
This sequence comes from Mastigoproctus giganteus, assembly GCF_048544385.1. NCBI lineage: Eukaryota > Metazoa > Arthropoda > Arachnida > Uropygi > Thelyphonidae > Mastigoproctus > Mastigoproctus giganteus. The sequence continues at coordinate 65,532,835 of NC_143584.1, read as the reverse complement.
AGAAACAGTGTGGTTACGGCCTTAATGGGAAGGGTGGGGTCCCACTGCTCTTCATCTGAGGAAAGGGGCAACGAGACCAAACGTGTTACGGCTGACTCCTAGAGCATAATTGAGGGGTATTTAAGAGATATGAGTAGCAGTCATAGAAATGTTTTTACACCTGTTGCCACTACATATATTCCTTACTATCCGGGCATTTCATAACCCATTTCCCGTATTTTACGTTCATGTAAGATATGCTGTGTGCAGCTGCCAGGTCGGAGAGTGCACACAGTAGTGTCTGCAATCAAAGATCCTATTGTGGGTAATGACACTAGTGGGGTCGTATACGAAATTGAGTGTCTGGATTGTGGGGAGTGTTATGTGGGGGAAACAAAACATAGGCTGTGGTGATTGCCTGGGGAACACAATAGGGCCCTCAAGACAGCCAATTATGTGGGTTCAGCCGTAGCTGAACATATCTGGGAAACTGGGCATGGCATTACAGCTAAAGAAGCCATGATCATGGATAGAGCGCACGGGTTTTGGAACCAGAAATGGCTAGAGAGTTTAAGGATATGTTCGTCTGGACACTATAGCATTAATAGGGATAATCGCATTCATCCACTCTTTGAAGCCCCAGGGAGAGACTAATGGTTTAGAGTGATTCGTTCCATTTCCGGTTCCAATGCACGAGAAGTTGACCATGCACAGATGCCACAGTTGGTGTCACGGACCTGCTGGAGCGTAGTGTATTTATATAGATTGTCAGATAACCCGCAACCATTATTGCTGATGAAGACGGCCGCTGCTGCCGAACGCTCTTGTTTTAGTAGTTTTTAGTAATTTTAAATATCTTTTTAGCACTTTTAATTTTATAACATTTTATTCTTGTTATATACCATCTTATTTCATTTTAATTTTATTTTAATATACAGTTTATAGTCAGTATGTGTAAATTTGTTAAATAAAGGCATTTTATCGATTTGAGTCGGTGTTTTAGTAGCATCATGGATCAATGTGGATTTTTGTGATTTGTCTTGTCTATGGAGCAATCTTTCCAAGAATGGATGATGACTGTTAAAGTCTCCTGGAACGGAGATGGCAGAGGATAGCTTTATAACTATATCTCTATTCATTATACATGATATCCTGATTCTAAGGAAGATATAGGTAGACTGTGGTTAAAGTTAATATAAATCAGAATAGCATCTGCTTCCAATTGGATCAGCAGAACTATTTTTTTTTTTTAGATTTGGTTTGCGTTTGACATTGGGGAAATAGTTTTCCAGTGTCCATTTCTTCCTGTGGAAATATTTCATGTTGATAAAAATTGTTGCTTTTAAAAGATGGAGTTAATCTGTCAGTTAATTTTTACTTCTTAAATGAAATTATAATTATTCCTTAACATATCAATAATTAGTTTACCTTTTGATTATTGCTGCAATTTAACTGTTCCAAAGAATAATTTAAAAATATATATATAAAATGCAATAAAACAATATTTATACCATATATAATACTATTTAGAGCAACTTATATTTTTCATGTTTCCACAAAGGTCAATAAACAGGTTCTTGGCTATGGTACAAGTTCCAGTCAACCCTTCCCCATTCTTCCATCATACAGTATGATTGATGACTTTTGAGGTTATGATATACAGTTTATAGTCAGTATGTGTAAATTTGTTAAATAAAGGCATTTTATCGATTTGAGTCGGTGTTTTAGTAGCACCATGGATCAATGTGGATTTTTACTTCTTAATTTTTAATTTTTACTTCTTAAATGAAATTATAATTATTCCTTAACATATCAATAATTAGTTTACCTTTTGATTATTGCTGCAATTTAACTGTTCCAAAGAATAATTTAAAAATATATATATAAAATGCAATAAAACAATATTTATACCATATATAATACTATTTAGAGCAACTTATATTTTTCATGTTTCCACAAAGGTCAATAAACAGGTTCTTGGCTATGGTACAAGTTCCAGTCAAACCTTCCCCATTCTTCCATCATACAGTATGATTGATGACTTTTGAGGTTATGATGAACATCGTGGCAAGATCCAATCTTCCTTACATTTTGAGGGTACAGCTCTAAAACGGTGTTCGCAGGCCGGCCACTAGTTAGTACACTGGACCGAACCTATTGCTAACTCTTTAGCAGGCTTTCGGATCAGCTAGTGTATAATCTTGCTACCTCTACTCTGCCAGATAGTGACTGGAAGGAGTCCGAGTAGTGTGTATGCAGGGGGCATTGTCGAGGCGACGTTATGTCAAGGATCTGGGTATATTCTTACCATGTGTATGCCATATCCAAAAATTTCATTACTTCATACAGCAAGTCCCACCCACTTTTTCTCTATTGAATAAACCAAGAATTGTCAAGCTAACAGAGTAAGCTTATCTGCAAAAAGATCTAAACCTCCCAAACACTTCCTAATTAATTTCACAAATATACGTGGTCTCGATACTAATCTCAACGATGTCGATTTCCATTTGCAGTCTGCCAAACCACATATACTTTTTCTGATAGAATCTCAGTTATCAGTTGATCTCAGTTGCCCAAATTATTCGTTGTATGATTCCTTTCGCCTCAGAGGTGGTATTTGTGCATATATCCGTTCCAATATTCCCTGTCAGAGACTTGGTAATTTGGAATCTCCTCTTTTCGATCTTCTCTGGCTTAAAATCTCTCTACCTCACTGTCAAATTCATCTGTTGTCTCTACCGTTTTCCCAACTCCATAATCCCTTGGAGCTGTTTGACTTCCTCTCTTTGCAACTTGACTTTCTCCAGTCCAACTTTCCTAACAGTAAAGTAATTTTCTTTGGTGTTCTTAATGTTCGCAACTCCAGCTGGCTTCCGTTTTCGTCACACAGACCCAGCTTGTCGAGATGTGGAGGCTTTTGCAATTACTAATGACCTTACACAGATTGTTCATTTACCTACAAGAATACCAGACAATCCTAACCACACAGTCAACACGCTTGATCTTTTTCTCACAAACAATCCTTCTAAGTACACGGTCGAAGTGAGAGGTCCTTTAGGCACCTCAGATCACAACTTGGTGATTGTCTCTTCTCCATTGGAGGCTTTATCTCATAGCTATTCCCAACCTCATTGTTTGGCATTACAAGAATGCAAAATGGAATGACCTGCAAGATTTCTTATCTTCTTTTCTTTGGTTGGATTACTGTTTCAAAACTTCTGATGTCAACGTTTGCTCAGATCATGTCAGTGAGATTATTCTCGCAGGAATGGAATCCTTTATCCCATACTCCACTTCAAAATCTCGTCCTTTATCTAAACCATGGTTTTCCAATAAATGTGCTAAGGCTGTTCAAAAGAAGAACGTTGCATATTGTAATTGGCATGTTTCTAATTCATTTCATTTTCTGTCTACATGAAAGCTCGCAACAATTGTAAAGCAGTTATTAATTCCACACTAGATTTTGAACAGGCTAAGAGTAGAAAACACAGCTTCTTGCCTTAATGGTAGGCAAGCATTCTGGTCCCTTGCCAAAACTATTGGCCGCAATTTTTGCCCATCTCTGTTCCCACATCTCTCAAAACTAGATGGTTCTGCTGTCACTTCAGCCAAGGATAAAGCAGACCTGCTAGCATCCAATTTTTCTTCCAACTCATGTATTAACGATCTTGGTAAAACACCTCCCACCATTCCCAACACGTTCCATTCAATGCCTCCTGTGGTCTTCCGTCAAAAGGATATCAGAAGGATTTTGACGAATCTTGATGCTAAGAAAGCTCCAGGTCCTGATGGTATTTCTCCACTTGTTCTCAAAACCTGTGCTCCTGAAGCTACTCCTGTTCTTTGTCGCCCTTTTTCACTTTCTTATTCCAAATGTGTTTTTCCTTCTGCTTGGAAATTTGCTCATATCCAGCCAGTTCCTAAAAAGGGTGACAAATCCCTCCCATCCAATTATCGTCCCATTGCAATTACTTCTACTCTTTCAAAAGTAATGGAGAAATCAATTAACCGCCAACTCAAACTACCTAGAAACCTTCTGTCTGCTCTACGATCGCCAGTATAGATTTTGCCAGTGCCGATCCACTGGTGATATTCTGGCTTATGTTACCCATGTATGGACTAATTTATGGAAAAGTTTGGTGAAACTGAAGCAGTTGCTCTACAACTCGAAGACTTTCGATCGTGTTTGGCATAAAGGTCTTCTAAACAAGCTTCCATCTTATGGTTTGCCTACTGTTTTTTGTAATTGGTTATCCAGTTTTCTCTCTGATCGCTCACTAAGGGTGATGGTAGATGGCTCTGTCTTCTAACTTCTCATCTAATGCCAGTATCCCCCAATATTCAGTTCTTTCCCTCGCTCTTTTCCTCTTGTATATTAATTACCTTCTTCCACTGACTGGAAACCCTATCCATAGTTTTGTCGATGATAGCACATTGCATTCCACTTTCCGTTTTGAAAAACCTTGCCCTGCTCAATATTTCAACTTTTCGAAAATCTGCTACCAATTCCTTAAATGCCGATTTCCAGGTAATTCTCCAGTGGAGCAAAGACAAATTAGTTAATTTCAATCCCTCTAAAACTCAGTCTTGTCTTACATCTCGCAAAAAAGGATTCTTCTGCTCCTATTCTTATCTTTGATGACACTCCGATTTCTAAACAAAATGATATATCTATTTTGGGAATTACCCTGACTTCTAGATATATCTCTTTTGGGAATTACCCTGTCTTCTAATCTCTCTTGGCACAAGCATATTACAAATATTGCTTGCCCTGCATCTAAAAAACGTGGTTTTTCTCTTTCACTCTCAGCGTTATGGTAGGGCGGATTTGCCCTACCATTGAATATTGTACCCACATTTGGGGTGGTGCCCCCAAAACCTCTCTCAGGCTTCTTGATTCCATTCAGAAAAAGGCAGTTAGGTTAATTAATGATTCATCTCTAACAGAGTCTCTCCACTCGCTGTCCCATAGACGTACTTGTTTATGCTGCATGCCTCTTCTACAGATATTTCCATGGGCACTGTTCTTCTGAATTGGCTTCTATAATTCCCACCCTCTCTTTCAAAACAGTCCGAACACGTGCCGCCACCAGTCAACATCCATTTACTGTCCAACTTCAAACTCACAGAACCAACTTTTCATCTTCCTCGTTTATTCATTCAACTGACATTTTCTGGAACAACCTTCCTTCATACGTATTTCCTGAAAATTACAGTCTACAGAAGTTCAGGTCCAATGAAAACAAATATCTTCTTTCATCTTCTCAACCTTCAACCCAAGCATGTTACTAAGTACTATAGGTTCTACTGCCTCTCATTTTTGAGTTTTACATAATAAAAAGAAAAAAAAAAAAGAGAGAGAGTTCAAAGCTGATAGTTTTTCAATTTTAATGGTACTTATAACATGGCTGTTGTTTCTACGTTGAGTTCTGGTAGCAAATGCACAAATCCTGCACAAAATGATCTGCACAACTTTGATTACAATACATATATATATAGCAGACTCTCAATTTACTGGGACTGAATTAACTTGGACAATTAACTTACACTTAAATAGAGAGGGTGCAGGAATGTTTGCTGATGCTATCGACGCAGTGTTAGGTGGGTGGGAAAACTGCTAGATTGGGGGGATACAAGGACTAATAGATTAACAGTAGCCACTTGCAGAGTTGAAAGTGATTTTTGCACTGCTTCTACTGGAATGTGCAGCAGCTTGGAAAATAAGATGCAGGATATTTCAGAGACTACTGGGAGTCATTGGGGTACAAGTAAACACATGGGTTGTGTTATTGTAGCTAAGAAAAAGAACATGTGCATGTATACTTGCGTGTACACCAATGCTAGGAGTTTGGTAAATAAATTTAATGAATTTGAGGTATTGCTCAAAGCATCAAAGGTGGATATTGTTGGGATATCAGAGACGTGGTATCACACAGATATAAGTAATGCAGAACCGGAATTTGGGGAGTACGACGTCTACAGAAAGGATAGGAAGGGAGGAGGGGTTATCCTATTAGTTAAGAAACACATAAAATCCAAGGAAGTGAAGCCAGTCGACATCGCTGGACAGTGCAGTGTCGAGTCAGTTTGGTGTGACATAAGCATTGAGAGATCAAAATTGAGAGTAGAAGTGTGCTATAGCCCTAATGACTCTGATGAGTATAAAAAGACACCGTACAGGAAAATAGTGGGCCAGTAAATCAGAGAGTCTTATAATGGGGATTTTAATTTCCCAGATATTGATTGGAATTTGTGGGTTGGTCAATCACACACTAGCAAGGCTCCAGTGTATTTATTGGATGATTGTTTTCTACATCAGCATGTTTGGGAGGCAACTAGAGGGAGCAATATCTTGATTTGATTATCAGTAGTGATTCTTCATGAATTAAGAATCTGCAGATACAGGAACCACTAGGTGGCAGTGATCACAGTGTGCTGAAGTGGGATTTACTCAAGGAAGTAACTACCATCAGGGGTAAAGGGAAGGGTTATTGCTTTCGTAAAGGTGACTACGATGGACTGAGACAGTATTTAAATTCTATACAAGTGGGACCAACTGATGATGTTACCAACAGCAAACTCAAAATGGGAAGCATTCAAAGAACTTATCTTGGAAGCTACTAGGCTTTACATACCAACTAAAAAATATTTTTCAAGGTTCAGGCCTAAATGGATGTCAGATGAACTAATGAGACATATGGCAGAGAAGAAAAATGCATGGGATACATATAAATTAACATGTGACACAGAAGCCTATGATAGATATAAGTTGATCTGTAACCAAGTTACAAATGAGGTTAGGCAGACGAAGGCAGATTACGAGAAATCTTTGGCAAGGGATGCAAAGAAAAACAGCAAGGAATTCTTTACTTATGTAAACTCTAGAAGGAAGGGCATGAATCAGATTGGTCCACTCGATATCGATGGTTGAACTGTTCATGATCTTGCTCAGGTAGCTAACAAACTAAATCAATATTTTGCATCTACATTCACACATGAGGAGTTATTCAGGAAGGGGGAATGCCATAGATGAAGTAAACAGCAGTGAGCTAGATGATCTTGTAATAATTGAGAGTAAAGTGGAGGAGAAATTGTTGAAGATAAACATAAGAAAGGCACCTTGGGTGGATGGAATCTATCAAGTTATATTAAAGAGATGGCAAAGGAAGTAAGCAATCCGTTAGCCATAATTATGAGAGCTTCCTTGGACTCAGGAGAGGTACCCACAGACTGGAAATGTGCAATTGTAACCCCAATTCACAAAGGAGGATCAAAGGCTGACAAGTAATTATAGACCTGTGAGTTTAACTTCTGTTCCAGAAAAATTAATGGAAGCACTGATTAAAGAAGCACTGCAGGATCATCTTGACTAGAATTCAGTTGTAGTTCAGACACAGCATGGTTTTGTCAAGGGAAGGTCTTGCCTGACCAATTTGATTTAATACTATGGTGCAGTCACAAAAGAATTGGATGCAGGGAATAACTTTGATATTATATATTTGGATCTTAGAAAGGCTTTTGATACTGTTGCACATGGAAGACTGCTGCACAAATTGGAGCAGTGTGGCATTGGTGGCAAATTGTTGCTATGGATAAAGGGATGGTTAGCATTAGTAGAGGCATATGATGCAAGAAAGCAAGCTTATTCAGCATCAGCCAAAAAAAAAAAAAAAACAGCCACAACTCCCATTTCACCCCTCCGTTCGTTCGAAATACCTGTCCAACTGAGCCTTAAATTTATTTAGGCTATCAACTTCAACAACAAGCGATGGGAGTCTATTCCACAAACCAACTGCCCGCTGGCTAAAGGCAAATTTCCGCACATCTATCCGACATCCGTCCTTCCTCAATTTCAATTTATGCCCTCTCAGGTGATTATTCTGAGCAAGAGGAAGAATTCCATCGGCATTGAGCATGCTCAAGCCATTCAAAGCCTTATACACCTCTATCAGATCACCTCGCCGATGCCTAGTCTCCAGGCTCTGTAATTTGCAAAACTTAGGTCTTTAATCATAAGAGCAACCCTTTGTTCCATTCACTAATCTTGTTGCCCTTCTCTGTACTCGTTCGAGCAGCTCTACATCCTTCTTGAAATGAGGCCTCCAGACCTGTATACAGTACTCAAGGTGTGGCCTGACCAATGCCTTATACAAGGGAATAATCACATCCTTATCCCTGCTAGAAAAATTCCTGTATATCATTGACAAGACACCATGAGCTACTCTTGCAGCTCGTCTGCACTGCTCAGAGAACTTCATATCTGCCTGCACAATTACCCCCAGGTCCTTTTCATTCTCTACCACTGTCAGCGTAGTACCACAGAGTTGATACGTTGATCTGGGGTTACTGTTTCCCATATGTAGTACTTTACATTTGTCAATGTTAAACTTCATTTGCCACCTCTCAGCCCATCTGCTCAACCTTTCCAGATCCTGTTGCAGCAGCATAGTATCAGTAGTGTCCTTAACAACCCTGCCAACCTTGGTATCGTCTGCAAACTTGGACATTAAGCCTGATACACCATCATCAATATAATTTATAAATACAGAAAACAACAATGGACCCAACACTGAACCCTGAGGAACTCCACTAATAACATTAGTCCACGTTGAGCAGTGTCCATTGATTACCACTCTCTGTCTTCTGCCACTCAACCATTCCTTTATCCATAGCAGCAATTTGCCTCCAATGCCACACTTCTCCAATTTGTGCAGCAGTCTTCCATGCGCAACAGTATCAAAAGCCTTTCTAAGATCCAAATATATAATATCAAAGTTATTCCCTGCATCCAGTTCTTTTGTGACTACATCATAGTATCCAATCAAATTGGTCAGACAAGACCTGCCCTTAACAAAACCATGCTGTGTCTGAGCTATAACTGAATTCTTGTCTAGATGATCCTGCAGTGCTTCTTGAAGCAATGCGCCATTAATTTTCCTGGAACCGAAGTTAAACTAACAGGTCTATAATTACTTGTGTCAGCCTTTGATCCTTCTTTGTGAATTGGGGTTACATTTGCACATCTCCAGTCCATGGGTACCTCCCCTGAGTCCAAAGAAGCTCTCATAATTATGGCTAGGGGTTTGCTTACTTCCTTTGCTGCCTCCTTTAATATAACTGAATAGATCCCATCCACCCCTGGTGCCTTTTTTATGTTTATCATCAGCAATTTCTCCTCCACTTTCCTCTCAGTTATTAGAAAATAATCTAGCTCACTGCCAATGTTTACTTCACCTACGACATTCCCCTTCCTGAATAACTCCTCATGTGTGAATGTAGATGCAAAATACTCATTTAGATTGTTAGCCACCTGAGCAGGATCCTCAACTGTTGAACCATCAACATCCAGTGGACCAATCTGATTCATCCCTTTCCTTCTTGAGTTTAAATAGGTAAAGAACTCTTTTCTGTTTTTCTTTGCGTCCTTTGCCAAGGATTTCTCATAATCTGCCTTTGCCTGCCTAATCTCCTTTGTGACTTGGTTACAGACCAACTTATATCTATCATAGGCTTCCATGTCACCCATTAATTTGTATATATCCCATGCATTTTTCTTCTCTGCCATATGTCTCATTAGTTCATCTGACAACCATTTAGGCCTGAACCTTGAACAATATTTCTTGGTTGGTATGTAAAGCCTGGTAGCTTCCTGGTAGCCTGGTTGAGTGGCAGAAGACAGAGTGGTAATTAATGGACACTGCTCATCGTGGACTAATGTTATTAGTGGAGTCCCCCAGGATTCAGTGTTGGGTCCATTGTTGTTTTCTATATTTATAATTAATATTGATGATGGTATATCAAGCTTAATGTCCAAGTTTGGAGACGATACAAAGGTTGGCAGGGTTGTTAAGGGCGCTACTGACGCTATGCTGCTGCAACAGGATCTGGAAAGGTTGAGCAGATGGGCTGAGAGGTGGCAAATGAAGTTTAACATTGACAAATGTAAAGTACTACCTATCAACTCTGTATCAACTCTGTGGTACTACACTGACAGTGGTAGAGAATGAGAAGGACCTGGGGGTAATTGTGCAGGCAGATATGAAGTTCTCTGAGCAGTGCAGACGGGCTGCAAGAGTAGCTCATGGTCTCTTATCAATGATATACAGGAATTTTTCTAGTAGGGGTAGGGAGATGATTATTCCCTTGTATAAGGCAATGGTGAGGCCGCACCTTGAGTACTGTATACAGGTTTGGAGGCCTCATTTCAAGAAGGATGTGGAGCTGCTGGAACGAGTACAGAGAAGGGCAACAAGATTAGTGAACGGAATGAAGGGTTGCTCTTACGAAGAAAGGCTTAAGTTTTGCAAATTGCAGTGTCTGGAGACTAGGCACCGGCGAGGTGATCTGATAGAGGTTTACAAAGCTTTGAGTGGTTTGAGCATGCTCAATGCTGACGGGACACTGCCTCTTGCTCAGAATAATCACCTGAGAGGGCATAAATTCAAACTCAAGAAAGACAGATGTAGGAATTTGCCTTTAGCCAGCGTGTAGTTGGTTAGTGGAACAGACTTCCATCCCTTGTTGTTGAAGTTGATAGCCTAAATAAATTTAAGGCTCAGCTGGACAGGTATTTCGAACGGGCGGAGGGGTGAAGTGGAAGGGGGTTTTTTTTTTTTTTTTTTTTGGCTGATGCTGCATAGGCTTGCTTTCTTGCATCATATGCCTCTACTAATGCTAATGGTCGGTTCAAGCCTGGGGGGGGGGGGGGGGTATTGAGAAACAGAAATAATAAAATTCAAGTAATAACTTGAATAGGTATAAACAGAAGTTTTGTAAGTCGCAAATACGCGACAAGAAGCGACATTACAAGTAATCATTGAGAAATAATGTACCTATCCTGCAACCACCACTGTCTTCATGGCCGCTGCTAAAAAAAAAAAAAAAAAAAAAAAAGAAATGTTTAATTTGTTTTAGTGCATCGCGTCGATTCTTTCGTTATTTATATCAGGGATGACAATTTTTTTTTATAGCATATATTTTTTTTTTGTTTAGAAATCACGAAAGTGATGGGTAAACACAAAAGAGTTGCACTTTCTATTAAACAAATACTTGAAATTATTCAAAAGTTTGAAAACGGTGCATCGGTTAAATCTCTAAGGAACCATTATGTTGGTGACCAAACCATACGTAATATTGTAAAAAATAAAGTGAAGCTATTAGATTAAAAATCGACATCATAAAAAATAAAGGAAAGCATTGTATTGAACATGCGCGTAGTGCGTGATAAGTTTTTTTGTTCTTTTATCTACCACCACACTTTTTACATGAGTTGCTGAACATTTTTCGATCAGTAAGTCTCCAACTTCGACAACTTCAGACTTAGGTAATTTTTTTTCACCCAATTTTTTTTTTTTTAGGATTGTGAAATTTAAAATAAAATAAAAAAATAAGGAATCAATAACGATGATCACAGCACGCACAAATTGCACAAGCAAGATACAGAGTAACAAGCAAAAAAATAGGAAAGAGAAGAAATTTTTAAAATTTATTTATGTCTTTTTATATGACTGAAGATTTCAGTGAAAGAGACACATTTTACTATAATAACATAAAACCCACAGAATTCCAGCTTTATCACAAATGCAATAAGATCGAGTTTACTACCCGTTTATAATTAGATGCACTAACAGATAAGTCCAATAACCTGGAAACAAATTGTTTTTATTGTTTTATGGTAGTGACCTCCAGAAATGTGTTTTAGTAAAATGTGAGCTAGTGTGGGGTGATAATAGTGAGTTTTCGCAGTGAAGTTCTTTACAGAAAATGTCATTTTGACCATTATCATGGCGCTGACTAAGAGAATAAGTGTGAGTGCTACAAGTAAATCAATCAACAAAAGGAAGTCGATCGATTTGGGTCAGAAAATTAAAATAATAAGGATGTATGAAGATGGTCAAACATTAACAAGTATCGAGCCGAATTCAGATTTATCAATAATAATTAGTAGAAATGTTATTAGTCATTACTGAGTTACGCAAACCTCACTTACGTAAGAAGTCCTGGAACATATCTCTTACGTATGTTGGGGACTTTGTATTTTTGGAATAACCAGGAAATCGATTATCCGGTATTTGTTTTTTACCATCTATCCTGGAAAATCGAGAGTCTACACTATATATTACTTCCTCTAAAATAAAATAATCTCAGTTTTGCTTTATTCAATAAAAATGTTTCTGGAAAGTTCATGCAAAATAGCTTCCAAAATCCAGTTGAAAGATACCTGAATATACTCTTATTCGCAAGTAAGTTCTCACATTGGGTGATGATACATTATTTATTTATTTATTTTTTTTTTTTTTAACTTTCCTGGACAATTGTGCAAAAAATAATTATAAAAAAAACAATTAGAGTTAGTGTTTTGTAATTTTATTTTGCACCATTACAGTGGTAATTCTACTTATGAATCACCCTGTATATACATATATTTTCTCCTAACTCAGATTAAAAACAAAACAAAGAAATGATACTAACCTGTAAAACCAGGTGTCAATGCTGCCATCCTTCGAGCTAGTTCTATCTTGTCTATTAGTGTTTTTAAATTTTGCAAGTGAACTTTAAATATCGAAGCCCTAATGATAAAAGAATATTTCATAAGAGTGGTAACAACAATTTTTAAAAATATTTTTGCAGGTTTTTTGTTTCAGATAAGAAAAAAACATTAAGATTTATCTATATCCATCATTTTCTTACATTTGATCATTATCCATATTTAAGTATTAAGTATCAAAAATAATAAGATAGAGGAAAATAAAATATATAGCCAGCAATACTTAATACAACAATCACACCAAGGATAACAGTGTATAAGTTTTCGAAAAGTTTTGTTTATTTTTCAGTTAGTGTCAAAGTACAATATAATTTCCATGTAGAAGAGTCTTGGTCTCTCGCTCTCTTATTTTTTTTTATTAAACTGGGCATTCATAATCAGACAAATTCATAAACAAAAGCAGTTTGTTGCAGTATTTAAAAAAACAGTTAAAAGATGGCGACAAATAGTAAACAAAAAAAAATTACTAGTATGTAAATGAGCTTGGAAGCGGATGTCAGGGCTAACCAAGCACTAGACAATCCTACTAGCTGACTGGTTAAGCTATCCCATGATTGCCCATCTTGTTGAAGCAGGAGTCAGAATGGTGTGTTGGAGCTGCCTTCTCAACCATTAGTATCTCCCCACTTATTCTGAACATATATTACAGGTCAGCACACAAGAAACATGCCAGATTCTTACTGGATTAGTTTCGAACCGAGCTATATTGTGGGTGTTGGATCCCAGCAAAGGTAATCTAGCTATCCAGATTACGGATTCAAATGAAGGTCACCTTGCCAAATATACGCCACTTTTAGCGAACAACAGACAAAACATGGATTTATCTTAATCAACTGCAGGGATTGAAATATCAATCCCTACAGAGTCTTGTGTGGGTCCACTGTATTAGACACTTTCTACCTGCAACCCGCAAAACAGAAACCAAAAGAAAAGACATTAAGAAATATCTTAAATTTTTTTACAAATCAATAATAATGCAAAATTATCCATAATTTTTCATAATAATTATGCATAATAATAATAATAATAATGCATCAACATCAATATGTATACAATGCACAACATTAAAAAATGCTGTGCACTCATAACAATTTTACACATTTCTGCTATACAGAAAGAGGACAATCATCAGCAGTTTCTGGATTCAACAGTATTCTTCTTTCTTCAATTAGAAAGTCACCTGCAGAAATAACTCTTTCATCAAGTACACTGCTGGCAAAAATGATACAGGCCACAGCTGAAAGATATGGAAAAAAAAATTTTTTTTCTTCTTCCCCATCACTTAAGTTCAGCGGTCAATAACATTCATTGTCAGAAATTGGTTTTGGAAGCCTCATTATTTCATTTAATTCTTGTTTTGTATGGCAACAAATAATTAATAAAAACTGGGACTGAATCTGACCCATAAACTGCAAAATTAGCCAAAAACTAACCTTCAACTCTATCCACAAGTAAGCAGCCCAGTGCAGGACTCAACCAGATGTTATTGTTAATAAGACATAAGGCCATCCTATACTTAGAAATCATTAAGCAGTTTAAAGATGAAATGAAAAGAGAGAAATCAACTATGGAGAAGGGAAAATTGAAAATTATTTTGCAACAATGCACCTGTATTTAGTGTGTTGAAGATTTCTAAATATATTTTAAAACTTAGTAACTACATTGTTAATGTTAACAAGTATCTTCTATCTGCTCAACCTTCAACTCTTTGCACTGTTGCTACAATCATGCCAGCACCAATCACAAACATTGCAAAGAACAAATATTAAATTGGCATACACTTTAATGGCTTTTAAGGTTATTCCAATAGTTTTGAAGTTACCATTTTCTCTGTCAGTTACTTTATAGGTTGTGTTCATTATTATTTGAGCCTGAAGTTCATCCCTCCCCCCCTATTAACCCCGGGGGCTCACATCTGGTGAGTATGGGCTTGGCAAACCCAGGGTCCTGAGCTGGATATCATCATTCTTCTCTTTCTTGGTGATTCCTTTCTACTTCTCTCTCTCTCTCTCTCTCTCTCTCTCTCTCTCAGGGGGTAACTTGGGATTTTTTTTTTTTTTTTTTTTGGCTGGTGCAGCATAAGCCTTAGGCTTCCTTGTACCATATGGCCAATAATAATAATAATAATAATAATAATAATAATCCTAACTCATTTCCCAAAGGGGTAAAAGATTAAGTTAGTTTAAAAAAAAAAAAAAAAACCATAAGTTAGATTACACTTCCTCTCTTGGATTATTTAAAATTAATTATATAATGTGCAGAGTTTATCATCTCTCACCATATTTCAGGTGTACCACTTCTATAGCAAGACTATCCTGTTTCTATCTAATCACCTCAGAGGCTCACATCTGGTGAGTATGGGCTTGGCACACCCAGGGTCCTGTGAGCTGGATATCAATTATTCTTCTCTTTCTTGGTGATTCCCTTCTCTCTCTCTCGGTAATTTTTTTGCTGGTGCAGCATAAACCTCAGGCTTCCTTGCACCATGTGGCTAAATAGTAGTAGTAATAAAGTCACACACCAGTTGTGATAACTTCTATAAACGGCACCATTTCCTCTCACCTGCCTAAGTTTTTGTTTTTCAGAATTCCTCTGATGGACTTTCATTTTTTGTTTAATAGATAACAGAGCAGCAATGGCTCAATATGTTCTATGTTATAAGTAAATTAGTACAGAAATGGAAGAATTACCTCTATGATGTCCTGCAGAGCACTTCAGTGTTGATACTATCCGCAGTTGAATAACTATACAAATCGATTACATGTATTCCATTCCTTCGTAGACAAGATCAGTGATCCAATGTACCATGGAATCGGGGACCTGCGGACCCCAAAATACATCGAACCACCACCCTAATCTCTTGCTCAAAGATTGGGGTGGTCGTTCGATGTATTTTTGAGTCCGTGGGTCCCTGATTCAGTGGTGCACTGGATTAGTGATCTTGCCTATGAGAGAGTGAAATATATGTAATCAATTTGTATAGTTATTTAACTATGGAGAGTATCAGCACTGAAGTGTTCTGTAAGACATCATAGAGATAATTCTTCCATTTCTAAACTAATTTCATTTGTATATATTCACCCCTCCCCCTGCTCTCTAATGCTGTGGTTTATACCGCAGATCTTACTGCCTGACACTGCTATTGGAAAAAAAAAAAATCCGAGAAAATCATTAACTCTTTTGCAAATCTTGCACTACAGCAAGAGAGGAAAAACGCAGGGGTTCTCAGAAATCCCAAGGACATTTACCCTTCCACCGAGTTAAGCAAAAAAGGATGTTTGCTGAACAAAGAAATTCCTGCTTGCTTCGTTTTATTCTGGTGATGGTATCCTGTCCTACCTCATTTCCTAGAGTGGCGGGATTTGCTAATCTTCTTCAAGGTCACTAACCACTACACCCATAGCTTAAGTCATGCAACTTGTTTATCACCTCCAACACAAAAGAATTGGTTTCCCGAAAATGAGTCAGATAGCAGCAGTGCATTCAAAAGATGCGAGGTTGTTTTAGCCTCTGCAGTTAGTATCGACCATCTTTCGCTGTGCACAGGTTGCCATAGCAAGCAAAAAAAAAAAAAACGATCTGCAGTTTGAGATCCACCTGTGCGAGATGCATTTTTTTATGACTGTTCAGTATGTATCGGTGATATTTTTACATTTTTGCAAGCTTTACAAATGTAGCTATCGTAAATTAAAACTGATTTCAGGGGTTATGGCAAACGTTAATAAAAGAAAGTCGTACACCATTAAGGAAAAGATGACTGTAACTGAACGAGTAAAAAGCGATGTCTCAAAATCACAAATAAAACGGGAGCTGGGTATGTGGAAGGGAAAAATACGAGGACGGACTGCAGAAGAAAGACAACATTCCTTCTTGAATAAGTTGGACAAAACCCCAGGACTGGAAAGGAAGAAATCAAGACTCTTTTAGGATTTCCACTGTCAGATCCAATTCTGAAGATGAAAGCAGAGAAATTTTTTCAAGACAAAGATTGTAGGTCAATTCTCTGCCAGTGATGGATGGCTATGGTGTTGGTAGAAATGTCATGGCACTGGGGAAATAAAAATTAGAAGTGAAGCAAAATCATCAGATGCTGATAGTGCAAAACAATTTATTAGTGATTTAATTTGTGTGTGAAGGTTTCTGTGATGAGTCCACACTGTTACAATGAAATCTTTGGATTTAAAATCAGCTCTGAACAAAGCAGGATTGAAGTTAAATAAGGATTGTGTCACTGTGTTGTTATGCATGAATAAAACAGGAACCCATAAACTGCCTCTCGTGGTAATCGGGAAAAGTAAGAATCGATAATGTTTTAAATCCATCATCCGAAAACATCTTCCCGTAATAAGACTGCAAATTTATTTTTGACCCAGTTCCACGAAACATTTGTACCATCAGTGCAACGGAATTTGAGAAAACTATGCATTGAACCAAAAGTATTACTGTTTTTAGAAACTGTCCAGCCCACTCATCCAAAGATGGAAAGATTCAGGACATGTATTTACCAAAAAATACCACTGCATTAATGCAGCCCCTTGATCTAGGAATCATTCATAATTTTAAGGTAAATTACAGACACGAGCTGCTTTTACCTTTGCTACCCTCCAATCGTGGAGTTCCTGAAGTTCTAAAGATGTTAAATTTAAAGGAAGTAGCACACAAAATTGGTGGAGAGAAAGTGGTTTTCTCAGAATAGCTGATTGAGAGAATCAAACTGTGACTGATAATGAGAAAAACAATGGACAAATTGCTATACATTGGGATATACAGGCAGTTACAGATATCCTGGAGGAACAGGAACTCACAGAGAATATGATCGATCAGTGGGTTGATGTTGACCTGTTTCTCACTTTTTTTAATTATCGCCCCCCCAAAGGGCTTTTTTAGACATTTTTTTCCTAATCGCCCTCCCCCATGAAATTTTAAACAAGAAAATACTTTATACTTACTCATTTCATTCAATGGGTTCCTGAGCCTAATGCTTCTTAGCTGTTTAGTAAGTTTAATTCTAATGTCTCCTCTTGAACATAAATCAATTCTGTTTCTTTCCTTTGTTAATATTTTATTTACTGAACTAAAATCACTTTCAAGCTAGACATTGGAAAACAAAGAAGTACTTTTGCCATTTCCGACCACATTGTTGGATAAAGAAGTTTAGTTTTTTTGATTCCCACAAGTCAGCCATTTCACCCTTTTCAAATCTATATTTGCATTATTCTTTACATTATAATTCAAAGAGCTGTTCTTGAATTTCTTCAACCGCAGACCCGGCAATTGAATCTAATATCCAAGGCTTCACGTAAAAAGAAAATAAATTTGAAAATATATTTTTCATTTCACCTTTTAAAGAACACAGATCAGAATAATTCTTAAGATCATTCTCGGTGCTAGTTCACTGATTTCAGCTGACTCTTGCATACCATGAAATTGTTTTCTCATTTCATTGCTTTCAAATATTTCCAGTTTTTTTGTGATGGCTTTTAATATGCATTTGCAGTCTATCACTAATTAATTTCCTTTGAAGTTGAAGTGATACTTCATTAAGTTTTTAAAAAACAAAGCCATATAGTATATGTTGTTTTTGTGTTTGTTGATCTCCTTGGGCTAAATCTGTCTCCTTTGCTTTATAAAAAACTAATTATCGTATCAAAAAAGGTTTATAACTCTTGTTAGACAGTTTCTTTTACAAAGCCACCTGACTTCTGTATGTAAAAGAAGCCTCACATTATCAACTTTTCTTCATTATCAACACAAATTTTTCTGAAAAGGTGATGATATTTATTATGTGACTTTACTGAAAGACTTAAAGAATTGTACTAATATTTTTTACAACCAGATGATGTCAAGAACTGTTGCACATGGAAGACTACTGTACAAATTGGAGCAGTACGGCATTAAGGGCAAGTTGCTACAATGGATAAAAGGATGGTTGAGTGAGAGAAGACAGAGTGGTAATCAATAGACACTGCTCTTCATGGACGAACGTTATTAGTGGAATCCCCAAGGGTTATGTGTTGGGCCCAGTGTTGTTTTCTGTATTTATCAATGATATTGATGAAGGTATATTAGGGTAAATGTCTAAGTTTGCAGATGATATGAAGGTTGGCAAGGTTGTTAATGATAGTATATTACTGCAACAGGATCTAAAAAAGTTGAGCAGATGGGCTGAGAGGTAGCTGTTGTTATTTTTTTTTTTTAGGAGCATTAGCAACTAAGGCCATATTGCTACGGGGATATGCGGTGGTCATTCCCTGACCTTTCCGCATCCTCCATATTTGGTGGCTCACGGGTTGGAACCCCAGTCTACTCAAGAAGCGTGTGCTACCACTGCTGCTCCTGCTCACCTGGCTATGGAGGCGCCTGTGAGAGGTAGCAACAGAAGTTTAACGTTGACAAATGTAAAGTACTGTATATGGGTAGCAGTAACCCCAGAGTAGCATACCAACTGTGTGGTACTACACTCAGGGTAGTAGAGAATGAAAAGGAACTGGGGTAATTGTGAAGTCAGATATGAAGCTTTCTGAGCAGTGCAGACAGGCTGCAAGAGTAGCTCATGGTTTTCTGTCAATCATATACAGAAATTTTGCTAGCAAGGATAAGGAGGTGATTATCCCCTGGCAATGGTCAGGCCACACCTTAAGTACTTCATACAGGTCTGGAGGCCTCATTTTAGGAAGGTTGAAGAGCTGCTGGAATGAGTACAGTAAAGGGCAACAAGATTGGGAATAGAACAAAGGGTTGCTCTTATGAAGAAAAGCATAAGTTTTGCAAAGTACAGTGTCTGGAGACTAGGCACCTGCAAGGTGATCTGATTGAGGTGTATAAGAGTTTTTTTTTTTTTTTGTTACTTGTTGGCGCATCGGCTTTGTGGCCATAATTCACCTCCCAAGGTTTTTGCATTTTACTCTGATCCAAGCCAGAAGTGGAACTCGAACCTGCGACCTTTAGGTTGCCAGGCAGGCAGTTTACCCACCTGGCTAGTTCAGTTGGCTATAAGGCTTTGAATGGCTTGAACATGCTCAATGCTGATGGGATTCTTTCCTTTGCCCAGATTAATCGCTTGAGGGGACAAATTCAAATCGATTAAAGACAGTTGTAGACAAGATGTATGTAAATTTGCCTTTAGCCAGTGGGTAGTTGACTGCTGGAACGAACTTCCATTTGTCATTGTAAAAGTTGACATCTTAAATAAATTCAAAGAAGAATTAGACAAACATTTGGAGGAATGGATGGGTGAAACGGGAAGGTTTTTTTTTTTTTTTTTTTAATGGGTGATGCTATATAAGCTTGCTTTCTTGCATCATATGCCTCTACTAATGTCAATGGTAATAACATTAATCAATAATTAACGTTTTTTATATTCTTTCAGCCTTTTACATCTTTTTTTCTCACACTTCCACTTTCCTTACTCATCTTCACATAGCAAACTGGAATCTTGCAGAATGAAAATTTCAATTTATTACTTCAACTAAATTTGTTTTACTTTACACCCACACATCACACGTGTGTGTGTGTGTAAAGTAAAACAAATAAAAAAAGTAAAAACTGAAGAAAACGGCAGTTTATGAGTGGTTTAATCAGTATAAAAATATACAGGAAACACTGGACAACAAAACCTTGAAATGAATGCCCTTTGAAGTCACAAAACAGAAAATGGCATGAAAGCGAAGGAACTAATGCGAAATATGCGAATAGCAGTTGTTGAGCTTGTTTATGAAGTTAGACTGTTGGTAGGCTCAGTACACACAACCCTGATGCAAGATTTAGTGATGCATTGAGTTTGCTAGCTGTTGGACGATCAAATGGACTGCAAGAAAGCCATTGCAGGTGATTTTTTTGCAAAATCTACACAGGATCAAAATTCCTAAGTGGCCACTGAGGTTGAGATTTGGCTGTTTGCCTATGACTCCAAGATCAAGGTGGAATCATCTGAATATCACACAAAAATGTCCGAATGGCCCAAGAAGTCTTATTCAACAAAATCCAATGTCAAAGCCACGTTGATTAATTTCTGACCTTAAAATTGGAGGATGGGTTGATTTTGCACCATAACAATGTACTGCCACATAGCAACAGCAGATCAGCAGTTCTTGGCTGGGAAAAAAAAAAAATTACAGCCATGCAGCATCATCCCTACTCCCACTGACCTTCAACTGTCGGACTTCTGGCCATTTTCTGAACTAAAAATGGAGGTTTCAGGGTCATCATTTTACTATAGTGGATAATATCAACAAAAACACCAAAGGGGCTCTAAAAAAAAAAAACAAAAAAAAAAAAAAAACATGATTTTAAGGCTTGGGCAGACCAAAGGAGCAAGCATGCACATGCAGAAGGAAGGTACTTTGAAGTTAATTAAGCTAGTAAGCTTAATAACTCAGTAAACTTTTATAGTAAAATTCCAGGAAATTTTTGAATGTACCTCATATATTAACAGAGAATCTTTTTTTCTTTGAAATTTAAAATAAAATTATAAGATGTTATATTGCCACCTGAGAAACTGTATTCATATTTGCTGTATTTAGTTCATCTACATAACTTTGCTATAAAGTTGTTTTGCTGGTCAGGAAGATGTCTGCTCATTGCTGTAGTGAATTCAATCATCTCAACCATTTCTGAAACTACATTCTTCCTCTGCCCACTGGAATGACTTATTTCTTGAAGAGCTAAGGTATCAATTTCCATATTTCTCTTTTTTTATTTTCTCAGGTATATTTCTGCCATTTTTTCTTCACATATGTCACAACCTATTCCCACTATTAGGTTATTATGCTTCTAAATTCAAAGTCTGTGGGAGGTTTAATCCAGAAAAGGAGATATTGTTTTTCTGGATTAAACTTGGAATTTTTCTCTTCCCATCCATCATATAATTTATTTACAATAAATTTATGTCTGAAAGAAGACCTACCATCACACTTACATTTTGTAGTTTTCCTGCTTTTCCAAATCACTTCATAATGAGCTTTTAAGGTTGATCAATATTGCAAAATTTTAATATATTAAAACTAGTACATTACAGTTTTCTAAATTGCAATTTTCCTAACCTGCTCCTGAAAGCAATTTAGGGTGAATGGATCTTGTATTCTGGATTAGAGGCTAAAAGCTATCTGCCACTCTCTTGAACATGGCTTGTACATTTTCAATTATTAAATATTGTTCCATCTGCAGTTGATGACAAGCAGTGGTTGTAGTGGATGCCCTTCTCACAGTAAGTGTTAGTGCCTTGTTCTCAATTAGGCTAGAATGATGAATGTCTAGAATGTCTGACAATGACAAGAAGTTATGTCATATGTTGGCATAATGAATTTCTATAGCTGCAGTTTTGAGTTGATTTTGCCATAGTGACTGTCAACAATAAAACTTTCTTTTCTCTGGTCCACTACTACACTTTGGTGGCCGAGCGTCCTAGGAAGAGTGCGTCAATCAAAGCTCCCAGTAAAGCTATATAACTCAATCAAAAGCTACCTTTCCAACAGGTCAATTACTGTTAATGCTCCATATATGAAAATCACCAGACAGGTCTACAGAGGATGCCCACAGGGCTCGGTTCTGGGCCCATTCTTGTGGAATCTTGTCCTTGATGAATTCCTTGGCATGGACCTGGGAGAGGTCACCTCTCAGGCCTATGCAGATGATCTTCATAGAGCCCATTCTTGTGGAATCCTGTCCTTGAATTCCTTGGCATGGACCTGGGAGAGGTCACCTCTCAGGCCTATGCAGATGACCTTATTATCACTGTTACTGGAGATTTTGGCGAATAATGCACTACAGAACTGGGCTAAACACCATAACCTCACCATCTCTGCCACCAAAACAGATTCTATTCTTCTCAAAGGAAGTCTCAATGTAGCCAGACAGCCACAGATAAAAAGAGACAACAGGACCATAAAATTCTCCACTGAGCTTAAGTATCTAGGAGTTATCCTTGACAGCAAACTAAATTTCCAGCCACATCTTAAATACCTAAGAAGAAAGATACGCAATTACACTGCCCTTGTCACCAGGCTCTCCAGACGGGACTGGGGACTCAACAGGCACACTCTGTCCTTATTCTATAAAGTGGTATTTACCCCGATTATAATGTACGCAGCAGGCATCTGGTACCGGAAAGCAATTACTGTTAGTGGTAGAAGAATCCTCGACTCTCTGCAAAGAAACATCCTGCTTGCTACTACCCATGCCTGCTGCACTGTCAGTACCCATGCTCTGCAAATCCTGGCAGGTGCCATGCCACTGGACCTGGAATTGGTCCGCTGTGGACTACTCTTCCACCTCTCCAAAGCAAATTCCAAGACCATCCTCGACTTCACAACAGACCCAGTAAACGGCAGAACAGCAGAAAAGAAGTGTCTCCTCACGCATCTGCAGCAGGCATGGCAAGCAAGATGGACTACTTGCAACAAAGGTGAAATCACTAGAAAGTTCTTCCCTTACATTAACAGGGTGTTTCCCAGGCTTCCCCCCCCCCTGGCCTTTATGCTCATACCTGTTAACTGGCCATGGATCATTAAAAGGCAAACTGACGGCCCGGGGAATCATCGATAATCCTACTTGCACCTGTGGTGGGATTGAGAGTTGGTCGCACCTTATGTACGACTGCCCCCCCTGTATGAGGATCTCCGCTGCACCTTCATCACTTCCTTGACCTACATACCCAAAGACCAAGAAACACACCTGCTTGATAGTAGGGAGGAATATACAGCTTTTACACGTTCCGCACAAGAGCTCTTCAGCCAAAGGAAATCCTTATCTACAGTTCCTGTACCTGCACCACAATGGTCCCAAGGAAGACAACAGACGGTTTGAGACCATAATGAGCTTTCATCCAGACTATAGACAGTCATGAACTTGACCATCACACCATCAACAGACAACTATCCGACGATTGGAGTTTGAAAGCTACCACTGGATTGGACACTTTTTTTTTTTTTTTAGGAGCATTAGCAACTAAGGCCATATTGCTCCGGGAATATGCGGTAGCCATTCCCTGACCTTCCCGCATCCTTCGTATTTGGTGGTGATAGGCTCGAACTCCGGTCTAATCAAGAAGCGTGTGCTACGCACTGCTGCTCCTTCCCACCTGGCTACAGAGGCGCCGGATTGGACACCACTCAATGTCAATGACAGAGGCGCCAAATGGCGATCCTATCTGTATTCCCTTATACAGTCACTTTCGACCCCATTCCTTCCCCTTTGCCTGATGGATGAGTATCCACAGATTGGTTGGGGATGCCTTCGACTATATCCCCTTACTCTTACTTTCATTCCCCCTTTTCTTCTGTACACCCTGTACTACCTCACTATCTAATTGCTTTTTTTAATTAATTTATTTTTTTAAATTTTTTGTTTTGATTTATTTATTTTTTTATTATTATTATTATTTTTTTTTAAAACTTGGTCTCTGCTCAGGCGACCCTGACGGAGACTAGCCAGAGAATTATGGGCAGCCTGGCTGCCTCCTAGTGGTGTGTGTGTGGGCAACGTGGGGTTCCACCAGGGTCCCTGTGGCCAAATGCCAGGACACACAACAGAATTCAACACGATACTACACATCCAACAACACAACACTTTTCTGGCATCTACAGTAGTACTGTATTTCTTCACAGTTTACATATGGCGCAAAATGTGGGAAACCACAGGCGGCACCTGATCCTAACACTATGCACACTACTTGCGTAAAGTAGTAGTGGAAAATGATGAATGACAGCAATTTCATAAAACATCATAAAAAAAAAAAATTCCTACATCACATGTCAATCCACTCTCCAATAGTTTGTCTACTTCTTCACTGAATTTATTCAAACTACTCACTTTCACAAACACAGATGGAAGTTTGTTTCAAAAACAATCAACTCTACGTGAAAGCAAACTTCTCCACATCTACACTGCAAGCATCCTTTGTCAAACTGAATTTATGCCTCACCATGTCCAAGCAAGAACAGGAAGGATATTAGCACTGAGCTTGCTCAATCCACTCAAAGCCTTAAACACTTCAATCAGATCACCTTGCAGATGCTTCATCGCCAGATACTGCAATAAGTAGAACTGAAGCCTTTCTCGAAAAGATCACCTTTTTTTGTTCCCTTCATCAATCTCAATGTCCTTCTCTATACATGTTCCAGCAGATCTACATCCTTCCTAATTTGAGAAAATATATCCTAAAATCATTTTGGATTAACACACGATCATTCATAAAAGTTACTGGGGAAAATTTATCATTGTGGGCCCCAACTGTAGGAAGAAGGAATTTATTTCACAGAGAGAGAGGATGTTCTGCAACCGATGCAAGGAGTGCACTGATCTCAAATTCTCTTCGATGAAGAAAGAGGCACTTACCCCTCGAAACAACTACAACTGGAATCTCATCAGAGACTCAATTATCTCCTGACCTGCCAAGTAACACACCCCTGATTCGGGTCCCAGAAAAAAAACTGTCAAGTGGTGATTGCCGAAGGTGATCTAGTTTTAATGGGAGACTATGCTCAAAGGACAGGTAACATTTTTGTAATAAAGAGAGGTGGTCCAGAACCAGAGTGTGTCTGCCAGGAGCAACCACTGATGATGTTCCCTACAGACTGTCAGATTGTAAGGGAGGTAAAGAGAGAATTATTATTCATGTGAGGACTAATGATATCAAACATACATAACTTGACCATCTGTTGGATAAATATGGAACTGTGCTGAAAAATCCTGCGAGTTAGGTAAGAACATTTATGTGTCTGCAATTCTGCTCAAACATGATAGGAGGGATTATATGTTAAAAACCTTGTGGATATCTGCAAAACTCTTGGGGGAAATTTTATCAGCATGACCCACATTTGCAGGTAGAAGGAATCTATTTAATACAGATGATATTCATTTGAACAAAGGTAGTGCAAGAATTTTTGCCAGTATCACTGAGGATACCCTTTGGGTTCAGGGTTCTCTCTGTGAAATAGATTCCTTCTGACTGTTAGGAGGGAGAAAAGTTATTTAGATCTGCATTTATATGATGATATGGGTCAAAGTAATGCTTGCACTTGCCTCATGAATTCTTGTTTGTTGCCATAACAGCCAATGTTGATAAGAAGTTCTGAGGGTACCAATGTTTCAAATGAGGGAGGAAGGTAAAGCTTTAGATACAAACCTAATTAACTTAAGGGGGCATGTCAGAGTAGTAAACTATAGAAGATTACTTAGTCTCAACTGTGTCAACATTAATATCAGGAGAGCTGTCAATAAAATGGCTGAATTTGAACTCCTAATTAGGACAATTAATGCTGATTTAACAAGATTAACAGAACCGCAGTGCCACACGGAAATTGGTGATGAGGAGTTCCACTAAGGTATGCAAAATGTGTTTAAGTAAGATAGAAGGGGTGGAGGGGTTATGCTTCTTATCAAAAGCAGCTTGGGCACAAAAAGAGCTTTTGCTGAGTCTGAAATTATGCTTGCCAGCAGAGAATCAGTGTGGTGTGAATTAATTAGAAGCTAAGGAACTATGAAACAGAGTAATATACAGTCAGAAGAGTTTGAAGAATATGACTAGTCTTCATATGCAAGCAAGAATGTTTTATTATGAGTGACTTCAATCTGTCCCAGATTGATTGGAATAAGTGGGACAGGAACTCACCAAGAGGAAAATTTTTGAAAATAAAATAGATGATTATGCTTTGTACCAGCATGTTAGAGGAAGTCCAGGGGTGAGAATTTTCTTGACCTCATCATTACTAACAAATCAGATGATATCACAGGGCTTAAATTATAGGAACCACTGTCAGAAAGTGATCATGAATTGCCAGTTCGAAGATGAAGAAAGATGTTGCAGTAGTTAAAGGTAAAGGTACGGGTTTTAACTTCAGAAGGGTGGGACTTTGACAATCTGAGGCACTATATGACATCAGGGAACTTGGCAGATTGCTGAGAGATGGCAAATACATTTGAATTATGGTATATAGGGATTCCCTGGTATCCAAGTCCCCACAGTTATGAGGATTTGAAAACTGAAGAATTAAAACTTTTTCCTTTGAGAAATTGACTAAGTACTTATTTTCATTTTTTTTTTTTTTTTTTTTGTGAGAACGATCTTCCTCATGATCGTGCAACAAATGCTAAGAAGTTAAAGACATAACTAAATGCTACAACATAATTTTATCTGAAAAAAAACCAAAAAAAAACCCCACGAACAACTCTGGATTCATTCTTTATTCTTACAACTGAAAAACAGTGTAACTTCAATAAACTTTATTTAACCTTACATTGGGTAGCATATTATAATAAACAATGTCTAATAAAATAATCTTCTCATTTTTCAGTTCCTTCATCCATTTTTTACTATGTAAAAAATTTGTAAAATAGTAAGAAGAGTTTACCTCAATATAGTACGTAGAACACTTCCATAATGTTCGGCAGCCATATTTGATCTCCGATGCGTGGACCTTTACGTGCATGTGCGAAGACAAATAATCACCATTTAAGATTCGGGTTCAACCTTATTTGGTAATTTGCATTCCTGTGATCACAACATACGGTCGAAAAGCATTGTCAGTTTCAGGAAGGAAAATCGTTTTGAATATTTTCGTTAGATTCTTTTTAATTATTAATTGCGTTAAATTGATTTGAATTGTGTTTAATTATTTATTTTTTACTCTAATGTAAGTTTTCGATTTTTTCGTTTTAATTTCTGGAGAGTATCATACGGAAGTATTCTACGTACTATATTGAGGTAAACTCCTCTTATTATTTTAAAAATATTAATATCAATGTAGAACGTATTGAGTATTATAGCACTGTTTCATACTAACTATGTAAAAAAAAAAAATGTAAAAGTACAAGGCAGTCCCCGGTATCCAAGTATTCATTATCTGAGTCCAGTTACTTCTTGTTGTTATTTGGTTTTTAGGAGCATTAGCAACTAAGGACATATTGCTCCGGGGATATGCAGTGGTCATTCCCTGGTCTAATCAAGAAGCGTGTGCTACGCACAGCTGCTCCTGCCTACCTGGCTATGGACGTGCCTCCTGCAGTTACGAGGATTTGAAAATTAAGCCTTTTCCCTTGAGAAAATTGACTAAGCACTTGAATATTTTTGTGAGAACGATCTTCTTCATGATCGTGCAACAAATGTTAAGCGCAAAGTTAAAGACAAATGCTATGACAATTTTATCTGGGGGAAAAAAAAAACCAACAACTCTGGATTCATTCTTTATTCATACAACTGAAAAATAATTTTACTTAGCCTTACATTGTATAACATATTATAATAAAAAACATTAATAAAATAATTTTCTAATTTTTTTAGTTCCTTCATCCGTTTTTTACTATGTACAAGTACATAATAAACATTACTACATAATATTAGTGTAGATACACAATATCTACTCATCCTTCACAATGAGTCGCCATGTACTGCACTACCTTGAATAAGAAACACTTCACTTGAAATATCAGGGTTCTGCCCACCCACTGATGAAAACTAGCTTTGAAATGATGCCATCTGGGTGGTTGCACCCACTGAGAATAAGCAACAATAGTCTTGTCTATTAGTGAAGCATTACTTATTCGAGGTAGTGCAATACATGGGCAACTCATTGTGAAGGATGAGCACAATGAGATGATGCTTTTCACACTACTGTCAGTTTTTCTTTAAGAGTTGTCTATGGTGTATATAGACTGATATTATATAGATATAGAATCTTAAACTCTTAAAATATTACGCCTAGTTACAATTACAGTCAGTCCTCGTATAGCACGATAGTTGTGTTCCTAGAAACCCTCGCGCAATGCAAAATCGTGCGATATAAACAACAGGCCCTATGGGAAAAATAGGGTTAGGAGACGACCACCCAAGATTGAACACACATTTGTAACCAAAACATTACCAAACACAATAAATAATCGTAATAAAATACGTATTTTATTACGACTATTATGTAATAAAATATTGCTAATGCTTTTGCTTCTATCGTAAGCAAGCTTGTTTTTTGTTTGATTTTCTATCCAAACAGATGACAGGTGTTCCATCTCTTCCAATTCTTTGTGTCTTAATCTAATGGATTTTAATTACACTTTGAGTTGTTCCTACTATAAAGTTGTTTTTATTTTCTCTGCATTCTTTGTAATTCTTGGCATTGCCTCATTTAGGCCTGTAGCACATGCAATATCACATGGTCTTTTATTTTGCTTAAAGCGTTTCACAATTTCATATTTTTTCTCTATCGACAGAGGCTGACTGGCCATAAGCCTTACCGGGGGACACACTGGTGGGCGGGAGGCCGGTGTGATTTTGGCCATAAACCATAGTATGAGGCCACTATAAATTTTCCCGGGTAAGAATTTTTGAGCCAGTCCACCTCTGTTTATCGATATTGCTTTTTTTCTATCTGAATCTGCAGTGTGCCCCAGGACGCTCCCATTTCACACCTTTTAAGTATTTTACTCATTTTTAGGGAATAAAGCACAATTACAAAACGAGGAGGCAAGCTTGATACACATAAACAAAGCTGCACGCGTGTAGCAACTGAATAAACAACACCGTAAAGGCAGAGATACACTATTAACACCTCACATTTTACTAAAGCACATTTCTAGCGGTTACTACCATAAAACAATAAAAACAATTTCCAGTTGCGTTCCTGCTAGTGGAATCTGTTATAAACTGGTAGTAAATTCAATCTAATTGCATTTGCAATTATACCGATTGCTGGAATTGTGTTGGTTTTTACATTATTATGGTGACATGTGTTTTCCCCTTCACTGATAGAAAAAACAAATACATTTTCAGAATCTTCTCTTCATTCCTATCGTGTTGCGTTCGGTTGGGGTGATTTTGCGTTCAACTGCCATTTCTTATAACATTTCGTGCTATATAAGATATCGTTCCCCTATTTATAAATCGTGTACGATCGAATTCTTGTAGTGTAAACACGTGTTATACGAAGACTGACTGTAGTTTTATTTATATAATAAACATTAAAAAATTGGTCCCCGTTTTAAGTGGAAAAATTTCTGGAACCAATTATCCCCAGACAACGAGGATCCCCTGTACTTTTAAAGAAGAAATCAGAGAAGCCTTGAATGCACACATACCTTTAAGAATATACTGCAGGGCTGGCTGGTCAAATAGAGCAGAAAAAGATAGTATACAGAATGATAGAAGGAGCCTCGTCAGCAGGAGTCTGCTGACGAGGCTACTAGTGACGGTCGTGTTCCAAGCCGCTAAGTGGATTTTTCTTATTTATTGATTTGAAATTGTTTTTCTAAAACTTTTGATTTAAATTTAGTAGTATAACATTATTTTGTGATTTTTTGATTAATTTGGTGTATTTATTCTTTACTCGGCCTTGTAAAAGTATCGGTAAGGGTTTCCACGTGTTCGTAACTACCGTTAGTAACTTTCCCGCCATTGTGATACCGTACTAGATATACCGTAGGTTATATACCGTACTAGATAGCGTTAGTTGAACTTCGTTAGCAGTTAAATTGTACATTTAAATAAATACATATAACGACTTAGATTACAAACGTAATATAATTAATAACATAATTAATTAATTAATTAATAGAATCATGACTCAGACCAGAGCAGCAAAGCAAAAGGCTCAAGCTAATGGAAGTGCTGTGGCTCAGAACAGAACTGAGGGGGGCAGTTGTCCTCTGACTCACAGCCTTATAAAATGCACTGTTTGCTTGATGTTTGCAGAGCAATCGGGTACGGGACATGATACTGCCAAGGGGGGGTGTCTTTGTGTGTGCGCGATGCAAGGAGTGTATCGATATCAGGCAACAACTCGGCGTTCTTATGGGCCTATATGAGAGCTTGAAGGACAGGGTGGATGCCCTCGAAGAAACTAAATTGAGGGGCCCATCAAGCTCTCAGCTGCCCACATCAACGCCAGAGCTTGCACTTGGGCATCGCGTGACACAGAGACAACCCCCAAGGCAGAATGCGCTGGTCCCGAAGGAACTAGTAGTTGTTGGTGACTCTATTGTCAGGGAAACGGGGAACATGCTTTGTAAAAAAGATAGGTGGAACAGGACCAGGGTATGTCTGCCAGGGGCAAAGGTTGATGACGTTGTAGAGCGAATGTCATCTTTTAAGGGCACAAAAGGTGATATAGTTGTACACGTTGGCACTAATAATATTAAGAGTAGGAGACCGGCAGAATTACTTAACAAGGACAGGTCACTGTTGAACAAAAGCCGAGAATTAGGGTTGAATTTGAAAGTGTCTGCAATTCTGCCCAGACACGATAGGAGGGAGTATATGATGAGAGCCTTGTTGATCAATTCGGCCCTGGAAAGATTGTGCAAGGCTCAAGGGGTAGAATTTTTTTCAGCCTGGACTGTACTTGTTAACAGGAGAGATTGCTTCTACAGGGATGGGATACACTTAAATAGAAAGGGTGCAAGAATATTTGCTGATGCTATTGAGGCAGTGTTAGGTGGGTCGGAAAACTGCTAGCTTGGGGGGAGACAAAGACCAATAGATTGACAGTAGCCACTGGCAGAGGTGAAAGAGATTCTTGCACTGCTTCTATTAGAATGAGCAGAAGCCTGAAAAACAAGCTGCATGGTATTTCAGAGACTGCTGGGAGCCATTGCGGTACAAGTAAACACATGGGTTGTGTTAGGGTAGCTAAGAATAGAAACAGGTGCAGGTATACTTGCGTGTACACCAATGCTAGGAGTTTAGTAAATAAATTTGATGAATTTCAGGTATTGCTCAAAACATCGAAGGCAGATATTGTTGGGATATCAGAGACGTGGTGTCACACAGATATAAGGGATGCGGAACTGCAATTTGGGGAGTACAACGTCTACAGAAAGGATAGACAGGATAGGAAGGGGGGAGGTGTTATGCTATTAGTTAAGAAACACATAAAAACCAAGGAAGTGAAGCCAGTCGACATCGCTGGACAGTGCAGTGTGGAGTCAGTTTGGTGTGACATAAACATTGGGAGATCAAAATTGAGAGTAGGAGTGTGCTATAGGCCTAATGACTCTGATGAGTATAATAAGGAACTGTACAGGGAAATAGAGTGGGCCAGTAAATCAGAGTGTCTTATAATGGGAGATTTTAATTTCCCAGATATTGACTGGATTTTGGGGGCTGGTTACTCACACACTAGCAGGGCTTTTGTGGATTTATTGGATGATTGTTTTCTACATCAGCATGTTCAGGAGGCAACTAGAGGGAGTAATATTGTTGATTTGATTATCAGCAGTGATTCTTCATGCATTAAGAATCTGCAGATAAATGAACCACTAGGTGGTAGTGATCACAGTGTGCTGAAGTGGGATTTACTCAAAGAGGTAACTACCATTAGGGGTAAAGGGAAGGGTTATTGCTTCCGTAAAGGCGACTACGATGGACTGAGACAGTATTTCAATTCTATACAGTGGGACCAACTGATGATGTTACCAACAGCAAATTCAAAATGGGAAGCATTCAAAGAACTTATCTTGGAAGCTACTAGGCCAAAATGGATGTCAGATGAACTAATGAGGCATATGGCAGAGAAGAAAAATGCATGGGATACATACAAATTAACACATGACACAGAAGCCTATGATAGATACAAGTTGATATGCAACCAAGTTACAAAGGAGGTTAGACAGGCGAAGGCAGATTACGAGAAATCCTTGGCAAGGGATTCGAAGAAAAACAGCAAAGAGTTCTTTACTTATGTAAACTCTAGAAGGAAGGGGATGAATCAGATTGGTCCACTTGATATCGATGGGTCAACTGTTGATGATCCTGCTCAGGTAGCTAACGAACTAAATGAATATTTTGCATCGACATTCACACATGAGGAGTTATTCAGCGAGGGGAATGCCAGAGGTGTATTCAACTCTGGCAGTAAGCTAGAGAATCTTGTAATAAGTGAGAGTAGAGTGGAGGAGAAATTGTTGAAGATAAACACAAGAGAGGCACCTGGGGTGGATGGAATCTATCCAGTTATATTAAAGGAGGCAGCAAAGGAAGTAAGCAAACACCTAGCCATAATTATGAGAGCTTCCTTGGACTCAAGGGAGGTACCCATGGACTGGAGATGTGCAAATGTGACCCCAATTCACAAAGGAGGATCAAAGGCTGACACAAGTAATTATAGACCTGTGAGTTTAACTTCTGTTCCTGGAAAATTAATGGAGGCACTAGTTAAAGAAGCACTGCAGGATCATCTAGACAAGACTTCAGTTATAGCTCGGACACAGCATGGTTTTGTTAAGGGGAAGTCTTGCCTGACCAATTTGATTGGATACTATGATGTAGTCACAAAAGAACTGGATGCAGGCATTAACTTTGATATTATATAATTGGATCTTATAAAGGCTTTTGATACTGTTGCACAGGGAAGACTGCTGCCCAAATTGGGGCAGTGTGGCATTGGAGGCAAATTGCTGCTATGGATAAAGAGGTGGCTGAGAGGGAGAAGACAGAGAGTGATAATCAATGGACACTGCTCATTGTGGACTAATGTTATTAGTGGAGTCCCTCAGGGTTCAGTATTGGGTCCTTTATTGTTTTCTGTATTTATAAATGATATTGATGATGGTATACCAAGCTTAATGTCCAAGTTTGCAGACGATACGAAGGTTGGCAGGGTAGTCAAGGACACTACTGACACTACGCTGCTGCAATAGGATCTGCAAAGGTTGAGCAGATGGGCTGAGAGGTGGCAAATGAAGTTTAACATTGACAAATGTAAAGTACTACATATGGGAAACAGCAACCCCAGAGCAACGTATCAACTCTGTGGTACAACACTGACAGTGGTAGAGAATGAAAGGGACTTGGGGGTGGTTGTGCAGGCAGATATGAAGTTCTCTGAGCAGTGAAGACGGGCTGCAAGAGTAGCTCATGGAGTATTGTCAATGATATACAGGAATTTTTCCAGCAGGGATAAGGAGGTGATTATTCCATTGTATAAGGCGATGGTCAGGCCACACCTAGAGTACTGTGTACAGGTCTGGAGGCCTCATTTCAAGAAGGATGTAGAGCTGCTGGAACGAGTACAGAGAAGGGCAACAAGATTGGTGAATGGAACAAAGGGGTGCTCTTACGAAGAAAGGCTTAAGTTTTGCAAATTACAGTGTCTGGAGACTAGGCACCAGCGAGGTGATCTGATAGAGGTGTATAAAGCCTTGAATGGTTTAAGCATGCTCAATGGTGATGGGATTCTTCCTCTAGCCCAGAAAAATCACCTGAGAGGGCATAAATTCAAATTGAGGAAAGACAGATGTAGGATAGACGTGCGGAAATTTGCCTTTAGCCAGCGGGTGGTTGGTTGGTGGAACAGACTGCCATCCCTTGTGGTGGAGGTTGATAGCCTAAATAAGTTTTAGGCTCAGCTGGACAGGTATTTTGAACGAACAGAGGGGTGAAGTGGAAGTGGGTTTTTTTTTTTTTTTTTTTTTTGGTTGATGCTGCATAAGCTTGCTTTCTTGTTGCATCAAATGCCTCTACTAATGCTAAAAATGCTAACTGTTGCAATACCACCACTTTGCTTATTGGAGGCTCGAAGTGGTGGAATCCATGTTTAGTCTCCAGAGCTAAGTTCCGGTCAACCCTTCTCCATCCCTTCCATCATGCAGTATGCCTGATGTATTTTTAGGTTATGATGAACATCATGGTGAGATCCAAACTTCCTTACATTTTGAGGGTACAGCTTTAAAACGGTGTTTGCAGGCCGGCCGCTAGTTAGTACACCGCATTGAACCCATTGGTAACTCTCTAGGAGGCTTTCAGATCAGGTAGTGTATAATCTTGCTACATCTACTCTGCCACATAGTGACTGGAGGGAGTCCCAGTAGTTTTCTGGAAAAAACTTCCTTTATACATATTTCCTGAAAATTCCATCTACAGAAGTTCATGTCAAATGTCAACAAATATCTTCTTTTACCTTCTCAACCTCAAACCCATATGGATTATAGGCTCTAATACCTCTTGTGTTTGGAGTTTTCATAATGCACGCACACACGATCTAATCATCAGCAATGATTCTTCACACACTAACAATTTGCAGATAAAACAATCACTAAGTGTCAATGATATTCTAAATGGAAAGCATTCAGTGAAATAATTATAGAAGCTACTTGGCTTTTCATACCAAATAAGAAATTTCATTCAAGACCTATACTAAATGGATAGATGAACTAATGAGACATGTGGCAGAGAAGAAAAATGCACGGGATGTATATAAATTATCAGGTGATAGAGAAGTCTATGGTAGATTAGATATAAATTAGTCTGCAGTCAAGTTACAAAGTAGGTTAGGCAAGTGAAGGCAGATTATGAGATATCTTTTGCAAAGAAAAGCTGCAAAGATTTATTTACTTATGTAAGCACTAGAAGGAAGGAGATCACATTGGTTTACTTGACACAGATGGTTCAACTGTTGATAATTCTGCTTAGGTTGCTGACAAACTGATTAAGTACTTTTCATCTACACTCCCATATGAGGAATTCTTTAGGGAAGTTGATGCCAGAAGTTTTTCAAACTCTAACAGGAAGTTAAATGATTTTGTAATAACAGAGAGGAAAGTGAAGAGACATTTTTTAAGTTAAAGATAACAAAGGCATCTGGAGTGGATGGGACTTCTCCAATCATATGAAATAAAAAGGAGGTAAGCAAACATTTAGCCATAATTATGAGAAAATGTCTGGATTCAGGGGATGTCCAAGCAGAATGGGGATGTACAAATGCATCTCCAATCCACAAGTGAGGCGATCAAAGGGTGACATGGGTAATTACAGACCTGTTAGCTTAACTTCTGTTCCAGGGAAAATAATGGAGTCACTGGTTAAAGAAATAATGCAGGTCCATCTAGGTAGGATTGCAGTTATACTATATACACATCATGTGTTTGTTAAAGTTAAAACTTAAAATCTTACCTAGATTCTTGTTTGTTAAAATCTTGTTTAACCAATCTGATTGGAAAAAAAAAAAATTAGCATTAGCATTAGTAGAGGCATTTGATGCAAGAAAGCAAGCTTATGCAGCATCAGCCAAAAAAAAAAAAAAAAAAAACCCACTTCCACTTCACCCCTCTGTTCGTTCCAAATACCTGTCCAGCTGAGCCTTAAACTTATTTAGGCTATCAACCTCCACCACAAGGGATGGAAGTCTGTTCCACCAACCAACCACCCGCTGGCTAAAGGCAAATTTCCTCACGTCTATCCTACATCTGTCTTTCCTCAATTTGAATTTATGCCCTCTCAGGTGATTTTTCTGAGCTAGAGGAAGAATCCCATCAGCATTGAGCATGCTTAAACCATTCAAGGCTTTATACACCTCTATCAGATCACCTCGCTGGTGCCTAGTCTCCAGACACTGTAATTTGCAAAACTTAAGCCTTTCTTCGTAAGAGCACCCCTTTGTTCCATTCACTAATCTTGTTGCCCTTCTCTGTACTCGTTCCAGCAGCTCTACATCCTTCTTGAAATGAGGCCTCCAGACCTGCATACAGTACTCTAGGTGTGGCCTGACCATTGCCTTATACAATGGAATAATCACCTCCTTATCCCTGCTGGAAAAATTCCTGTATATCATTGACAATACTCCATGAGCTACTCTTGCAGCCCGTCTGCAC
This sequence comes from Mastigoproctus giganteus, assembly GCF_048544385.1. Taxonomy (NCBI): domain Eukaryota; kingdom Metazoa; phylum Arthropoda; class Arachnida; order Uropygi; family Thelyphonidae; genus Mastigoproctus; species Mastigoproctus giganteus. The sequence goes on along the minus strand of NC_143584.1, from coordinate 65,496,738 downwards.
TGCTCAGAGAACTTCATATCTGCCTGCACAACCACCCCCAAGTCCCTTTCCTTCTCTAACACTGTCAGTGTAGTACCACAGAGTTGATACGTTGCTCTGGGGTTGCTGTTTCCCATGTGTAGTACTTTACATTTGTCAATGTTAAACTTCATTTGCCACCTCTCAGCCCATCTGCTCAACCTTTCCAGATCCTGTTGCAGCAGCATAGTGTCAGTAGTGTCCTTGACAACCCTGCCAACCTTTGTATCATCTGCAAACTTGGACATTAAGCTTGATATACCATCATCAATATCATTTATAAATACAGAAAACAATAATGGACCCAACACTGAGTCCTGAGGGACTCCACTAATAACATTAGTCCACGATGAGCAGTGTCCATTGATTACCACTCTCTGTCTTCTCCCCCTCAACCACCCCTTTATCCATAGCAGCAATTTGCCTCCAATGTCACACTGCTCCAATTTGTGTAGCAGTCTTCCATGTGCAACAGTATCAAAAGCCTTTCTAAGATCCAAGTATATAATATCAAAGTTATTCCCTGCATCCAGTTCTTTTGTGACTGCGTCATAATATCCAATCAAGTTGGTCAGGCAAGACTTCCCCTTAACAAAACCATGCTGTGTCTGAGCTATAACTGAAGTCTTGTCTAAATGATATCACATAAATCGATTTCAGGTAAGCTTTTCATACTATTTCCCATAAAAGACAGCTGTACAAAATGGAGCAGCATGGCATTAAGGGTAAGTTATTGCTATGAACAAAATGTTGTAGAGTGGGAGAAGGCAGAGAGTGATTAATAATGGACACTCTTCTTTGTGGACTAATGTTATTAGTAGAGTCCCTCCCAGAGTTCAGTGCTGATCCCATTGCTGTTTTCTATATTTATAAATGACACTGAAAAGGGATATCAGGCTTACAGAATTAATGTGAAAGATACCATCTGTGTGCATATGGTACAAAGGTTGGCAGGGCAGTTAATGACATTAATGATGGTACACTACTGTTGTTATTTTGTTATTTGGTTTTTAGGAGCATTGGCAACTAAGGCCATATTCCTCTGGGGATAGGCGGTAGTCATTCCCTGACCTTTCTGCATCTTCCGTATTTGGTGGTCACAGGCTCGAACCCCAGTCTAATCAAGAAGAGTGTGCTACGCACTGCTGCTCCTGCCCACCTGGCTATGGAGGTACCAGTACACTACTGCAACAGGATGAGAAATACAACAAGATTAACCACGACCCAGAGTAACGTACCAATTATGTGGTACTACTCAGGTTAGTGGAAAATGAAAAAGATCTGGGGGTAACTGTGCAGTCAGATATGATATGCAATGAGATGTAGGAATTTTGCAAGCAGCAATAAGGACATGATTATTTCACTGTATAAGGCAACGGTCAGGCCACATCTTGAGTACATCTTGTATACAGCTCTGAAGTCCTCATTTTAGGAAGGATGTAGAAACAAATGTGGAAAAGGGCAACAAGATTGGTGAGGGGCACGGGAGGGGGGTTGTTATCATGAAAGGCTTCAGTTCTTCAAATTGCAGTACCTAGAAACAAAGCACCTGTGAGGAAATCTGATTGAGGTTTGGAATGGATTGAGTAAGCTCATTGCTAATGAGATTCTTCCTCAGACTATACACACCAGGGAACATAAATTAAAATTGAGGAAGGAAGGTTGCAGAACAGGTGTGAAGAAGTTTGAGTTCAGTGAAAAGAGTGGAAACAGTAACATGTATGCGAATACAAAGAGAAGAAACAAATCAGATTGGACTCTTGTGTAATGGGTGCAAGAAAGTCTTAGACAGCCCACCTGATGTTGTGGATGAATTGGACAGGTAATTTACATAATATTTACAAAAGGAAGACTTTGTGGAGAGAAGAATCCCTGTGAACAAAACTGGGAGGCATGAAATAAGAGATGGTGAAATTTCAGTTAGATTACTTATTAGAAAAAACTTTTGGGAACTATAGACAAGTAAATCCCTACAGTAAGGATCCTGGAATTGATGCCATATATCAGTAATTCCTGCCTCCCTCAGTAATTCTGAGGGAGGCAGAAAGAGAGTGCACTGAACTAGGAACATTTAAATATAAATTGAATTCTGAATGAAACACAGGATGGTTTTGTGGAGGGAAAATCATGTTTAGACACTCATGAGCTGAATGCATGACATCTTAAACGATGTCAAACCTGGATTTCAGTAAAGCATTTGACTCAATCCCATGTGAGAAGTTACTCTGAAACCTGCAAAACAATGGAATCATACAAAAAAAATTCTTAGATGGATTGTAGGCTGGCTGTAGTGCAGGGGGCAGAGGATTGTGATTAATAGTTATTCTTCATATTGGACTAATGGAAGAAGTTAAGTTCTGCAAGGATCAGTAATGAGAACATTGTAGTTTTTGATTTTACAATATGACATTAATGAAGACATAAGGGTGTGACATAAAAATATACAGATGATCTGAAAATTGGCAGAGCCAGGTGATCACCACCAGGCACAACTTCATCAGGATGACTTAGGCTTTGGGGATGGTTAGAAAAGTTCAACCATAAAATTATTACCAACAACTTAACAGACTGCTGTATATATGACAAATTCAATATAATTAAATTCCACAATAACCCACACAAACGTACTAAAAAATCTAAAAATACCAGCATTAAACACAAGCCTATTTTAGGTGATTTTTATACCACCCTTAAAGAATGGGATAAAAATATTATAGATGTACATTATATACATAATTTACTTTTCAGTACTAAACACAATATACTGAGAGCACTGCACAAGTTCATACACACTTTCAACTTCGAGTCCAAACATCTCTTTCATATAATAAACAATATTTGTAAATTCAACCTAAAAAACAAACGCTCTACAACAGGTGATAATGAATCAATCATAATCTTGAACTTCAATAGCCAGATATAAATATAAATATCAATAAACTTATAAATCAGCATAATCATCTACTTCCTAATGCCAGCCGAAGTTATATAAAAGTAAGATATAAATACAAAAAACCCTTTGGATTATTAGCCTGTAACTACAAATCTATAGCTACCAAGTTAATATCCCATATTCAGACACCAACAACTGCATATGCAAACATAGTAACATGCAACAATATATTGATCCAAACTATGGACACATCATCACTGGTAATCTAAACATAATTACAGACCTACTTCTCAGATATGTACTATCACAAGGATTTAAATTCAGACCATGTACCAAATTAAATATAACCACCTTCAATAAACAGATATATCAAGATCTGGTAAACTACTGCTTCCAACTAGCTTACAAAAATAACACACCTATAGAGGCATACCATATGTGGATCAGCCATACATTCACTCTATTCAAGCAAAAATATGCTTTACCCAATTCAAATATATATATAACCAGCATAAATACCACAACTTGGCTAAATTAAAGCAAAAACTACTAGAAATACATAAAGACTTCGTAATCACACCTGTAGATAAAGCTGCAAACAACTTTGCATTCATTTGCAAATATTTTTATGCACAAACTTTGACAAATGAACTTAACTCCAGCAATACTTACAAACCTATATCCAGTACCTGCAATAGCATTACAAAAAAATCAATAGCCTTCAATAAAAAACTAAAGCTGAACTTGAACAATTACAACCTGCCTTTTATATATACTTCTTTCCAAAATTTCATAAAAAACCCATAGGTTTCAGATTCATGACCTCCTGCAAAAATAGTTATGTGCACAAACCTGGAAAAACACTAGAACAACTATTGCAACCACTGCTGCATAACATACATAACAGCAGAATCATAGGCAACAACCTACCGGTATTAAAATTTTTGCAGAATAATCGAAGTCAACAATATTCAAACCTTTGATTTCCACAGCCTATTTACAAGTATTAATCAAACCAATCTAAAATCTGTACTCAAAGATATCTATGCTAAATATAAGGATTATATATCCTGCAATACCTATTACTGGAACAACATACTGAACCTATGTATCTCCAATAATTTTATATATGACTGTAATACAGTGTATCAACAAACCAATGGAACACCTATGGGCAGCCCAGCCTCGTGCATAATAGCCAACCTATATCTATATTGGTCAGAAACATCATTTCCACAGGACCTTATCCTATATGGGTATATAGATGACCTCATAGTGATCAACAGCCCGAATTTCATCAAGGATTATGGACACTTATACCCCAACCAACTCATACTGGAAAAAACAAACAGCTTTGATACAGCAGCCCATTTTTTGGATCTAGACATTAAGTTAAAGAATGACATAGCCTCCATTAATTTGTACAACAAACGTGAAGCATTCAACTTTAGCATAGTAAACCTTACACAATGGAATTCAAATATTTAATAATGCCAATGTTATTCTGGCACAATGCATCAGAATAGCAACCATATGCAGCGATAATGAAACAGCCATTGATAACATCAGGATATTATAGAGGAAACTGATAAACAATCTTTTTCCTAATGCATATCTGCGCCATCATATCATTAAAGCCCTTAACATACTAAGGCACAAGAACCTTAAGGAGATTAATATAAACATTATTGACATATAATTATTCCCATACATATCAAGTATGTATATAGTGTAAATACAATACACTAGGCCTCTGTGGTGTCTTACAGCCTGGAAAACTCGTACCCACCAATTGGCCTAACACAGTGTATTTATCGTGTAATTATGTTCAAGCCTAACTTTATTTATATGTGAATATTATAGCTTAATTGTAGTCAATTATACCACTTTTAACACAACTGACTTAAATACATGACGCACTAGCTCTCGGACATTCGTTCAGGGTCCTAACTATAGGAACGGGTTTGCAACCCCGAACCACCCTAGCCAAACTACATATTTCTAATATAATCATCTTTTTACTTTGCTAACCTCTACATATTATGCTCTGTGCACCATTAGTTTACCGACCGCTACATCACAGCTCTATTTTTCTAACTTTACCCAAGCTATTTTTGGCCTTAACAAAGTTTAGCTGCCTTCTACTGCTACTTTGTCAGCTATTATATTTCTTACTATCCTGGGCAGTTGGAGCATCATGTACTTAATCCTAGCGTAGTTTTCATCGCCCACGTAATTTCATTTCATCTCAAACATACACTGAAATTTGGTCTAACGCTAGGCGGCGCTAATGTGCTCACGCACAAATACACTGGTAATCCTCTGACACATGCCTTTTCTGTCAGTCCGACCAGTAGTGGTAAGTTCCCGTCATTCGAATTTTCCTTACCTTTGTTTTTTTCCACCTTCATAGCGTTCTACTTACTTCTGTAAGGTCATCCATGATCTGTATGTATTACTTTATCAACACAATTTTGTATTGGCAAACTTTATTCTAAATTACATTCAAAATTTATATTAGATTTACCACGTGGTTTTTCGCACGTGTACCTTGACATACAGAACATGTCGGAAACAGAAGTAAGAGTATTGCTGTCTTTTTCATTATTTTGGTGGATGACCTCTGAAGAAGACACTAAAATTATGAATGACACCACAATGCTATTTCCACCTTGGTCGTCTCTTCAAAATTCCATTTGGTTTATTTTTTCTATTGTTATATTTATTTTAATTTCGATTCCTATCTTTCCCCCCCCCTTTCGGTCAACACGTATATCGCTCCCGGGTATACAGTATTTTCATTAGTCTAATTCTAAGCATAAATATCTACTTACTATATTTTATACTAATAATAATAATTCTTTATATATACATTATGGTTGTAGGGTATTTTTGCATTAGCAGTGACCCTGATCCATATTTCATGTTATCGTAATACTGCTTATCTAATCTTATCTAAATCTTAATTTCCTCCCCCGCCGCATATACCAATAGCTTCTCCATTCTATTATTCTACAAGATTATATATGTATATACTATCATTGAATTTTATTAAATATTAACATTAATTAAATTATAATAAAGTGAATAAATAATTCGGCGTTCATTAGAGGCAGCGACATGCAATTCCTCCATATGAAGCTGAAATACATCCAATATTTTAAATTAAATAAAACAAAACATAAGCCAGTAGTATGGCAAAAACTGTAGAGCGAAAATTAACGTAAAATTTTATGTTAATTTTCGCTCTACAGTTTTTGCCATACTACTGGCTTATGTTTTATTTTATTTAATTTAAAATATTGGATATATATATATGTACAGTGAAACTTCTCCTAACGGACACCTCTTGTTAACGGACATTTTCAAATTCTCCAACTCACCTCCATTGGTTTTAACGTGTTTTCAGCTTCTGTCTAGCGGACATTCTCTGTAACGGACATGGATAGGCAATCTGCACTGTTTCGTTTAGATTAGCACTTAAATTGATCTCCCCATAACGGACTGCGGGAGAGCTCACGGCCCTTTTTCTAGGAACTTTTCTTCCACATATTGCCTCAATCTATTTTCTATTTCCGATTCTCTGAATTTTATCAAGGTTTACGTCGCGGTTGTAAACCCTTTTTCAAGAATTTTTAAGGCACGTGTAAAACTTCTGATGAATTCGGTGTGTGCAGGGGGCGGGGTGAATTTGGTCGGCCTTTCGTCTTTTGAGTTTCAGTTTTCAGTTTTGTTCAGTGTCGTGTGAAGTGCACAATGTCTTCTCGTAAACATTTAACTTTAAAAGATAAAGTCGAACTCAGTAATGCGTATGATCGGTAAAAAAATAGTGTTCGCAATCTCGCTGCAAAATTCAAAATCAGGAAGACGCAGGTAAGCGACATCCTAAAGAAAAAAAAAAAAAAATGAACTGCTCAAACAATTTTGGCAACACGGAAATGATCACGTTCAAAAATCATTCCCGAAAACTGTTGGACTTCAAATTAACAATGTTACGTATGAGTGGTTTTGTCGCGCACATGCTAAAAAAATTCCCATTTTGGGCCTATTATTAGGGAAAAGGCTTTGGAGGCTGCGAAATCTATGGGAGTAAATGAGTTCAAAGCTTCTGTGGGATGGCTAGACAAGTTCAAAACTCAGCATAAAATTTCTTGGAAAACCGTAAGTGGTGAAGGTGGATCTGTTGATACTGGGGTTGTAACAGAGTGGACTGTCAAATTGGAAGAGTTATGTCGTGATTTTGAAGCTAAGGATATTTACAACTGTGACGAAACAGGGTTGTTTTTTAAAGCTCTTCCTGAAAAAACAATGAGTCTAAAAAACGAAAAGTGCCAGGGTGGAAAAATTTCTAAGGAACGCTTGACTGTACTATGGTGTACAAATATGCTGGGAGACTTTGAGCAACCTCTTGTTATAGGAAAACCACAAAATCCTCGTTGTTTCAAGGGCATAAAGTTGAATCTTTTGAATGTTGACTGGAAGTCTAATAAAAAAGCGTGGATGACATGAGATATCATGAGCGAATGGATAAGTCACTTTAACCAAAACATGATTCGTCAAAACAGAAAAATTATTCTTTTCATGGATAATGCTGCATCTCACCCACACATTGAATCGTCCAACATTCAAATTGTTTTTTCTGCCACCAAACACATCTACAGAGTGTCAGCCCTTGGATCAAGGGATAATAAAAAATTTTAAACTTCACTACAGAAAATGTGTTTTAAGACATCTCATTGCAAACATGAACGATGTAACATGTGCGAGTGACCTTGAAAAGAAAATCAGCATCCTAGATGTGATACAATGGATTTCCTCTTCAGTAAACGCAATTAGAAAACAAACTGTTGTGAACTGTTTTGTAAAGTCTGGCTTCTCAAACGCAAAAATTGAAGTTGTGAACAGCAATGTGGAGCACCAAGAAGAACAAGAACTTCAACATTTATTGATAATGTACGATACTTCAGCTACAAGTGACCCTGGCTACAAAGATATAGACTCGAACCTCACTACAGAAGATGGTGCTCTAGATATCAACGACATTATCTTCGATATTTTTCAAGAAGTTCCTCATGAGGATGAAAAAAATGGAAGGAGGTCATTCTGTCGAAGAACATATTAACGACGAACCACCGATGAAAATAGAAGTAGTGCTCATACAAATCAATTGTTTAAAAATGTTTTTCGCTGCTGAAGAAGATACTGAAGGACTTTCGATGGTTTCTTCACTCCAAACAAATGTTGAAAACAAAATTATCAGCTGGAAGAAGGTGCAGAAGAAAATAAGTGATTACTGTATGTATTTTTCTTAAGATAAAGTCATAATATGCATAGCACAATTGTATGTATATTATTTACATAAATATTGTGCAAAATCTGTATATAATTTAATTTAATTTTACATTAAACGTTTAACGATTTTTCTTTATCTCTTGTGTATGTAATTGTATATTATTTACAAAAATATTGTTCAAAATCTGTATATATTTTAATTTAACATTAAACGTTTAACGATTTTTCTTTCTTTTTTTTCTCTCTCTCAGACTTCTTGTTAGCGGACACATCTCTCTAACGGACAGATTTTCATTCCCCATGGCTG
>NC_143584.1:63725051-63816443 GCF_048544385.1 Mastigoproctus giganteus | reverse complement strand
AGAGGAAGGCTTTTCTTATCCAGAATGGTTTGAATCAGCATGCCATATCTATCTAATTTAGAAGGTCCCCATAAGGGGTGATGGCCATTGAAATCCCCCAACAGACAGACAGGGAACGGTAACTGTGTTAAAAGGTCTTCGAGATGTTTGTAAGAGAAGGTATGATTTGGTGGAAGATAGATTGAAAGTGTTGTCGCAATAGGAGTAAAGAAACATGCAGCAACAGCTTCAATTTCAGTTTGAAGAACATTTTTCTTGGTCGGAATCTGTGAGTTTATCAAGATGACCACACTACCACAGGCAGAATTCGATGTAATGTATTGCGATCGAAAAGATCGCAATACATTACATCGAAGTAGTTCTTTATGGAGGTGGAAATTTGAGAAGTTAAATAGGTTTCCTGCAAGCAGAAACAACTGGCGAGTAGCGGTTCATTAGCTCATGATGTTGTTGTTGTAATTTGGTTTTTAGGAGCATTAGCAACTAAGGCCATATTGCTCCGGGATATGCGGTGGTCATTCCCTGACCTTTCCGCATCCTCCATATTTGGTGGTGACGGGCTCGAACCCCGGTCTAAATTAGCTCATGAATATCGTCGATATTGCTACGAGGTCCTCTGCAATTCCACTTTAAAATAAAGGACCTTACTTGAGATGAGTACAAGAAGCTGTAACTAACTGCTTTTTTCAGCATGGCAATTTTATGGCGTTCAAACTTCTGTTTGTCTTTTTATTGGAAATACTATAGGCCGACCAGTATCCATATCTTCTTCCACATATATTTCTAGAATCGAATCGTCCTGGTTTAATGAGTAATCAGTATCCATGGATGTGTCTTGACTATTCTTTCTTCATTTGGAACTTCGACTATGTGATGTAGTATCAATCAATGGAGGGAAGGGAGATGTCGCTGGTATTTTAAGAGTAGTATTACACTGAGTGGACAGAAATCATGGGATACCTACCTAGTAACGGGTAGGACCGGAAGACCCGTCTCCAATCATCCAAGGTCCAGTGCCGATGTTCTTTCGCCCAGTTGAGGGTTAGAGTCCTGTGTGTGGTGTTAGCAATGGGACTCTGGTGGATTGGCGACTCCCGTAACCTATTACGGTTAATGATCGCCTGATGGTCTTGGTGGAGACGTTTCTGTCACCTCCCTCGTTGATGTCGGCGGTGATTTGTGCCACTATCGCTCTCCGATTGACTGAAACAATGCGAGACAGACGTCGACGGCCACGTACATCCTTTCTCCGCCCACAGCGATGTCCACGAATTCCGGAAATGGCGTATTCCCGATACACTCTTGATACTGTCGAACGGGTATAGTGCAAATTTCTGTACCACCTCCGCGATAGAGTGACCCATGCGTATGGCACCCACTATCATTCCTCTTTAAAAATCAGTTAACTCACGACGTTTATTCATACTGAGATCGAATTACCGTCTACGTGAATGCAGTGTACCTATATACCGGTCAAGCGGTGGATTTGTTCCCTAGCGAGAAGGGTGACAGCATCGCATTGCCCAGGAACCAGGTATCCGATGAATTCTGTCCTTTCAGGGTACTTGCCTGGTCCGAGCGCTTAGGGACATTGGACTGTTACTGACACAGGATTAATGAAGCCCTGGTGTTTGAGGGGACTGTAACATCAGTTTGAGTGGACACTTTTTTTTTTTTTTTTTGCAATACTGGCATAGGTTTGGGTATGCTGGGAGCAATTAGTTTCCTCGCTTCTTGATAACTTACCTCGTTCTGAACCTGATATTTTACATTTTGTTCCCCTCAGTTTTCCATCTGTTATATGTCTTAGAGTACTCAGGTTGGTTGCCTTTGCAGTTGGGGCAAGTCATTTCTGTAGCCAAACATTCAAATTGAGTGCGGTCGGAAGGTCCAGATTTGGGACAACCCGGGTTTCTTCTCCATGTCGTCTGAGAGTGGCCATATTTTTGGCTCTTGTAATATCTTAAGAGATTGAGAATGTAGGGAAGAAAGCGGAAGAGTAGATAACCTGCTCTTCCTGCGAATTAAACGTAAGGATTCCTGGTAGGTATATGTTTATTGTCTTTTTTAAATCATGATTCTTTTGACTGCAATAACGTTTTGCTCGCTTAGCTCTTGAGTTATTTCTTCCTCTGTCACGTTCAACAGATCCGAGCTAGATATCACACACCCTTGTGCGTAGCAGAGTTGGTAGACTTGCCGTCTCCCCATACCGGATGGAAAAGACCTGAGTTCTAATTCTGTCGATGACGGGAAGAAATTGTGGGTCTTTTTCACAACATGGCTGAGTTAGTCGGTCTCAGGCGAGGGCAACATGGTTTTCTGTCCAGCAAACAGAAAACTGACCTCAAAACACACGCAATTTACAGACAATATACATGGAGCAACATGGCCTTAGCCGCCGATGCTCCTAAAACCCAACAAACACCAATCAGATATCAGACCTTTAGACGTATTTAGAGTTGCATGGGGAGATACTTTCACTGATATATATATATATAATCTTTATTGTATACAAACGTGGTATATACAATAAACCCTTCACAGTTGCAATGCCAGGGGTGGTGGACAATAGCCTTGGGGAGACGGGACCCACATCGAAGTTCGGGCTCATCCCCCAGAGCCAACAATAAAATAGAATCAGTGTCAGATTATTTATAGGATATATGCTTTTGACAGTATTTACAATGAAATAATAAAGATATTCATATTTACATTATGTTATATTAATATTTATATTCATAAAGATATTCTTGACTTTATTTACAACACATTCTTAAAGACATCGTGCTTTGAACATTATTTACAATATATTGGGCATTATTATGCTGCCCTTATCAATGTGCACTTTGCCTGGCCAAGGTTAGGCTCTTAAGGATCCGTCTTCGGTACCTCCGATCCTTCACAAACCTACAGAGATCACCGTCAATTGAAAGGATTGTGGGGAGCATCTCCCTGGGGAGAAAGCGGTCACTGAGCGCTAGTCTGTTATAGTGAGCTGTGAGCGAGGGAGCCGATCTCAGTCCGGATAGAGTGATCCTCCAGCCACACAGTTCCCAGATGCTTGGCTCCGAGACCATTCCGGTTGTCATCTTGACAGTGAGAACAAGGCGTTTTTCAAATACAAGATCTGGAAGTCGGGTAAAATGAAATGACATCGCCATCGCAGTTGTCCTTTGCTGGGGTGGACGGCGATGTTTTTGCGTGATCCAACGAAGGAGCCATTATTCGGCGGAGTACACGCGCTTGATGTTGGTAGGGGCCGCGGACCCCCAAATTTCCGAGGCAAAAAGTACGACGGAGTATACTGAGGTGTATACGTACCGACGAGTCACATCCAGATCTCTAACGTGGAGCAGTTGTTGTTTTGTGATCCAGCGCATTTGACAGAATTTTGCCATGAGCTTGTCAATATGGGGGTTGAAACTCAGTTTATAGTCGAAGACGACTCCCAAGTCTGTATGCATCTTGACCACTGGGAAGGGAATGCCGTCTAGAGAAGCTTGGATTTCCCAGTATAATTTGTAAGTTTTAGGATTTTCTCCCCAGTTGTCTGGGATTTACAGTGTCTAAAATTAGGTCTCCTGATTGCCGTCTCTTCACAATCTTAGGAGATCCTGAAATACTCTCCCGGTGTTTCTGGATGAGGAAGGAAGATAATTTAGTGAGAGATTGGTCTGATAGTGAGTGCAAGATTAGAAATGCAGGAAAATCTGTGGTTGGTTGAATTTGTTGTTGTTATGTGGTTTTTAGGAGCATTAGCAACTAAGGCCATATTGCTCCGGGATATGCGGTGGTCATTCCCTGACCTTTCCGCATCCTCCGTATTTGGTGGTGACGGGCTCGAACCCCGGTCTTCTCCTTCCCACCTGGCTACGGAGGCGCTTTGGTTGAATTTGTTTTAAACCTCTTTGGTTGCGAAATGTCATGATGAGTTTCTGTCTCTGGACGAAAACTTGTTGGCTCTAAAGGAGGAAACACATATTTGCTCCTTTTGGTATTAGTATTAGCAATGGCCATATGGTGCAAAGAAGCCTACAGTTTATGTTGCACCAGCCAAAAAATTGGCAAATACTGTATGCGTTTTGGCCTTTGGCAGATCAACTTTTCTGCCATGGTTTCTGTCCCGGCACGGGGAGGCAGGAGCAGCCTTGGTGTGACCAAATGGAGATTAATAAGGATTAGAAGTTACGAAAGAAAAATAGAAAGGTGGCTTTCCTTTCTCGCCTTCTACAAAAACCTTTTGGTAGAATAGCTTCTATCAAATAAACAGTTTTTGAAAATGTAGGAACTTAAGAAGAACTGCTATTTGCTCACTTCATATGTATATTACCTGAAAATTACAATCTACAGAAATTGAAGCCCAACGTGAATGAACAATTACTAATACCTTCGGTCTTTGATACTGTCGACCCTTATGTGATACTAGAAGATTCCAACACTGTTCTTGTTAGCGGTTACCATAGAGGGGGAAAAAAAAAAGAAAAAAAATATGGCCATAGAAGATTCATGATATCGTGGAAAATAACTCATTAGCCTATTAATTCTTATTGGACAGTTTTACGCTGAAGCAGTCGTTTTATATGAAGAAAGACAAAAAAGAAGTTACAGCGCATTCAACTTAATGGATGTGTTGTAACTTCTCTCCTGTCTTTCTTCATATTTTTACCCCACGCCGAAATAGTGATAGCTCGGTGGTTTTTCTGTTTTACGCAGATTTGAAAAGCTTTGCGTTTCATTCCAGTCGTTGACCAGAGAAATTTCTAACTTCTTTTTTTTCACCTGAACTGGAATGGCTTTTTTCTGAAAAGCCATTCTGAACGGAAACTGAACGGAATGGCTTTTTTCACTTTCTCTGCCTAATTTCATCATGTATTTCAAGTACAGAAAGAATTAAACATCAAAATACATTTGAGTGACAATCTCACTAGATACACAAAGAAGTAAAGAGAGAAAATAAAATTCAGAGAACACATTAGAGGAAAGTCCTGTGTGTTCGTTTGTGTTAACGGCAACCCAACTAACATTAGGAGATGTCAATAAATAGTGTCTGTAACTGCGCGTATCTTTCGGTGAGTTGACCTTTAGGTGAACAAAGAATCCGAACACACAAGCAATGTTGTAAAAAAAAGCCCGTAAAAGCTCGTTTATTTTTTGATGGGATCTGATCTTAGATTTTTCCATCCGGTAAGGAAGGACAGCAGCGATTATGAACAATCTGTCACCAACTAGGCGTTATTACCTAGAAGAAATCAAAACGCCATTTCTGCAAACTAACTGGGTCTGACCTGTTTATTTCACATGTTAATTCCTTTTAGCATCCCGGGAACATCACTTATGCGGAAGAATTGTCCCTGACCTTTTTGTGTGACGGACAGAAAAACAGTAAACAAGTTAATAAACATCCTATAGACGATACCCATTTCTCAGACACGCTCTCAGTTTACCAGATATAGAGAAGTGTCTTTAAGTTGATTTCTTCCTAAAAAGATGCCCTCTTTATGCTTGCAATATATAAAAATAACCCCTTAATACAAATATTAATATCGAAATAGTCGTAAACACTACTAGATGGCCTTGTATGGTAACTGGATTATTCTAGTTCTGTATACATCATTCCACCCACATCGCTGAGGCTTTCGGATTGAACAAACAGGCTCGGTCCTGCGAGTTGCGGGCGAACGGGCTGCATGCGAATAGAGGCACCGGTTCAGCAGGTGCAACAGTTGAAGTCAAACTAAGTTTATCCCCCACCCCTTCACGTACCAACTATCACAGTAGTTTTCAACCTTTTTTTAATAACGGCACCCCTAAGTAATTTATTTTATTTTGCGGCACCCCTACTCAGTTTTCTGCCTGTTAGATCCGATTCTCTCTCTGTATATATCCGTGCATATATATATAATATTTATTACAATAATATAATTATAAAAATTACATTTCATAATACAAATTATATATATACAGTATATAATTTTATTCTTTCTATAGAGGTACTAAGTAAACATCAATTATAGATCACCACAACATTAAAAAGATACCGTACACCTTTTTTTTAATGAAATAAACATATAAATTTAAAAATAAGAATAAGTTTAAGTAACTTAAACCCAAATTACGTGGCACCCCTGGAGTGTTGTTGCAGGGCGTTTTTTCAGCCTGGAATGTTGTTTCAACCGCGGCATCCCGGTTAAAAACCACTGAACTATCACTTGCGATGGAGAATTATTTTTCACTTTCTTTTGATAAAAATCGTTTAAAATGAGCGAAAACAGAATTTTAAGGAGAGCCAAAGACCACGACAGAATAATCAATTAATATTTACAAGAATTATTTATTAAGTAATAATCTTATAAACGAATCCTGTAGAGCTTTACTTAAATGCAAAACCGGCTATAATTTTACTGTAGTAAAAGTCACTGGCACATGAGTTTCAATCCACAAAATAGCCAAATTGTTAACTTGTTCAACATCATCAATTGCAAATAATAGTTCTCTTATACTTTCTTTTACTTATTCTGTAACATCATCGTATGCGCATTTTTTTTCAGATCGCAAGTTGAGTATTTATTTTATTTTATCTTTATTTCTTTTGTTGACTGGAGCGGTGCACGAAGCCTTGCCATGCCATGCCAAAGACTGGACTTGTTAAGAACTAGCAACTCAAGAAACTCAGTGTTCAACCTAATAATTAAAACAAGCGTTTAATATAAATTACCTATCTATAAGCCCATTGAAATCACTTGTATTATTACTGAGTTATTACAGGTTTTTAAGCAAACACACAACATGCAAATCAAGCGGTGAACACACGCTCTTGTACAGGTTCAATGCACTGTTGCGCAACATAGTTTAAGTCTCGGATGCACTTAAAACTACAATAACTGAAAATAATGAGCGATTCGTTTATTTTATCCAGTTTAATTCACTGAGGTAAACTCTACTGCCTTCCACCTGACAGCGGTAACTACATCCTAGATTGAAGAGGCCGTTAGAAATTCCTTCAGTCATCCAATCAATACCTCTCCAAACGAGTGAGAAGTGTTGAAACGACTATATACTGTCACGGAGAACTCTTTCACTTATACATTGGTTCCTAGAAGCTGTGTAATAAATAAACTTTTAACAAGACCCACATAATCGATTAAAATTGACAAATAATAATGGGGATATATGGAAAAAAAAGAAACCACTGAAAGAACGGAGACAACAATTTACATGAATTCTATAAATATAACTGAAGTTATTTAGGTCTGATGCAAAACAAGTGAAAATCTAAATATTTTTTGCAAGCATTGTCATTGCATTGTTCATTTCTTTCTTTTTTTTGAAATTTCAAATTAAATTATTTGAAACTGTATTTAAGACATGTTAGAAGAATGGAAGTGTATGACGCAATTTCTATTTATTAAAATGGAGGGGACGTGGTTAAAAAATTATAAACACAGATTTAAATATTCTTATCAGTCTCCAGCTTCGTCTCTGAGTGACTACCAATTAGTCACTTTATAAGGCTACATGGCTAGCACCTACTTTAGAAATTTGTAGAGCTGCAGTAAAATTGTCCTCTCTTAGGACAAAAGCGAATTGTCGAAAATTAAGATAATCACTAGCAGCTAAATATTTATTAGGAATTGTGAGACCTACAACCATCGTCAGAAACATTTTTAAGATTTTTTTTTTCTTCAGAACTGTACATTTTGTGTGTACAGTACTTTAAAAATAAAATAAAATTTTGCTTTAAATTACAAAAGTTTTACAAAACAAAAAGTTAAATTACGAAATGACAAATAAATAAATGAAGGGTAAATCACAAGATAAGTATAAAACAGTTTTGTTTTTTTTAAGTAATAAAAAATTCCTGTTTATATGCCGGAACGATCACATGGTCAAAGAAGTTCACAGGATAAGGAGACAAGGGTTCACATCTGGCGAGTATGGGCTTGGCACACCCAGGGTTCTGAGCTGGATATTATCATTCTTCCCTTCTTGGTGATTCCCTTCTACTTCTGACTCATGTTCGTTCTCTCTCTCTCTCTCTCTCTCTCTCTCTCTCTCTCTCTCTCTCTCTCTCTCTCAGGTTAACTCAGAATTTTATTTTTTTGGCTGGTGCAGCAGGCTTCCTTGCACCATATGGCTAATAATAATAATAATAATAATAATAATAATAATAATAAATAAAGAATATTATATACAATATATGAGCATTATATATTAGACGGTATTTATGGTCACGCGTTCTTGTACCAAGGTCACTCAAAGAGCGTACACTTTTGAACCTTCTCGATTGACCACTTCGCTACGAAGGCCTAATTCCATCCGGAGATTGCTGATACAAAATTACGGTACGATAAGGATTACCAGTTCGGATATAGGGTACGACTTTTTTCTAAACATGTAAAAAAAAATAGTAACGAATGGGCCTGGAGTACTGGGGTCCATAGTTTATAATATCGATCCCTTTACGGGATCGATATTATTATCTTGCTCTGCATGTCTTAATCTCACGTCTTTTAAAAACTAACGAATACGAGTATCATAAAGAAAGAACTCATTGCTCATTTAACAGATGAGCACGGAGAGAGAGAGGGAGAGACGGCTTTAGTCTTTGAGTAATGGATGCAAATTGGAAACTCTTCTAGACTCGATTCTTAAAATTTTATTAGCTTTAGACATTACCAAAAGGTTCACCATTTTTCTAGGTCCAGTATATTTGCAGTGCCTCCAATACTTTTAAGTTTGTGTATTATGCTTTTTTGCTTGAATCTTGGATGAAGAATCTGAGATGCAACGAACCCGTAATATGCAAGCCATAATTCAGTCCACTGTGCAGTTCCCATAAGGGTTTTTTTTTTTTTTTTGTGTTTGCGCACAGAATATATTCTGTGGAGGGTTTGCCTGTAGGTGGACATTTTTCTGCTCTTTACACGAGGATGCGGGAAAATTATATGGTGCTCACTCAGGACTGACTCAGTCATGGAGGGAAAATGACTTCTCAGTCACCGGACTGGAAGCATCTCCCAACTTTCTGCTGGCGAAGGAATCGAACTCCAACCATGTCGACAATGACAATTATGATAACGTTACTGTTACCATGGGAAAATATTCGATATTTTGGAAACACTGAAAACTGAACAATGCGCATAATGCTAAATAAATTACTTGTTAAGCCAGTAATGTTAATACTGCGTTCCGATAAAGAAGCAGAGTGCGCGGAGTTCGAGCATGCAACGAAAAGCAATGCAACTTAACACATAAATCATTTAAGTAACTTCAGTCGTGGAGGGGATGTAACGTGTAATGACAAAACGACATCGCGCCGACAGTGAGCGCAAATATTTGTATAAAACATAAGTTGGCGCGCTTACAATTTACGGGGAGTATAATGTAACTGGTTGGCAATCCCACGACATAAGCCATCAGCTGGGTAATTGCCTGTCTGTGTTTCTCATTAACACATCACTTGTCACCGAGGGCCAGGAGAAAGTGGGGGGAGGAGAAGAAATCCTTATGATGACATACATCGAAAGGCAGACACGGAGGCAGGTTTATGGTTGGGAATGCCTTCCCCAGCTGTCTTTACAGCAAACCTCAAACTTTCCAAGAGCACGTGTTTTAAATCGACGTCTGAGCACCACACAGCTGCGCGGATTTCGTCCCCTACCAAAGGCCGCAATCAGTATCGCATCAGTTCAATGAACTGATTAATACTGAGTGAGGTGGTCATCTATTCCCCTTTCTGGCTGGACGGGTCACCTATTCGTTCGTGCAAGTTTTCTCATCCCCTTCCCGTTTTAATATGTCCTCATTAACTTATTTGCTTGTCTAGAGCCTCGATTTCGCCTGTCAAGACCGCCCCTGAGAGCGAATATCAGAGTGATATTAACCATTTGTTGAGAAGGGGAGGTCTGAATAAGTGCCGAGAGCTATTGCCCAGCTCTCTCTCCACTGTCAGCGCCCTGGAGTTCCGTGTTCTCTAGAAACTACAAGAGACTGTTACCCTTATCAGGGTAACACTATTGCTGATCAGCTTAAAGTTATATATAAACCTGGTGGCTCCGTGGCAAGAAGTGGGCTATCTGCAAAAGGGAAATGAGTTATGGAATACCCAATAGCAGTGATAACCCTGACATCGACTGAAACGCTACGGAAACTTGTCTTGTCACATGTCGTGATCTCGGTCGTTTGTCAGAGATTTTGACATCATTTATCTGAGTTCTAAGCACGGCAATTAAATTTGATGACATCTGGGCGATTTGTTGTTTCACCTCGCCCCCAGAAAGGCCCTAGTGGCCAGTTAAAGTGTGCATCAAAGCCTGAAGATAAAAGACAATATTTGACGTTGGCGTACAGAGAATGAACTTACGGTGGAATAAAATTAGATACAAAAATAGGCAAGCAACCAGAGATTGACGTCACGTTCAAAGTGATGTTTTTAGCGAAGTCTCATGACTGGTGCTATCAAAGTGAGCTGCCGTTTACTCAGAGTAATTTATTGCATAATGCAGTTTCCCTCTCCTGTTTTATACGACTTCTTTGTGCTCATTAGATTTTTTTTTTTTTTTATCATCTCTCTCTTCAATGTGTTTTTTTCTGAGTTCTGAAACTTTAATTTTTCTACATATTTTTTTGTATTTCTCGAATCACTGATTACTGAGAAAGGTGGTAAAGGAAATACCAAGCATTCCGAAGTTTATTAATGAATACAGACTAAACGAAATGGAATCCCGAATACCATGCACGAGTGATCCGATTTTGTCTAAAGTTGGGGATAATGTTATGATTATCATAAATTTTATTTGAGATATCCTGGAAAAGTTCGATTTGGGAGATATATGGAAATTATCTATATTCGTCGAAAATAGGATGGTCACTGAAAATATCACAAGGTTTATGACATTTTCAACGTAATATTGGATTATACTGCCCTCCACAGACGCAAGAGTTTTTTTCATATCATACTCGGTGCCCATCTCCCCCCACCAAAGTACTACGCCAGGAATTTATTATGGCCGCCCTAGCCGAGTGGTCAAGCGCACGGGTGCATAAGTACACGTGCGTTGATTGACCGGGATTCAAGCCCATGACTGCCCAATATGGTGCTGTTTCTTGTATTCTGTCTATCTTGTAAACTCCTCTGACCATTTGGTCGTCACGGAGTATAAACAGAAAAAATTATTTATTTTTTATTTTATGGTCTCTCTCTCTCTCTCTCTCTCTCTCTTATACAGTCTACTCTTTCTAACTCTCTCTCCTAGGTGTCTGCTCACTCTCATTCGTCCATCATTCACACCAATCGACCGATACATAATATCGATAAAGACGTTCTTGAAAACGATTAGGAGTGGGATGAGAAGCAAACAGTTCTGTGGTACTCAAGACAGCACGCACCACTTCTAGGAAGAGATTACAAATGGGTGAGGGGTCATGTGAGGCACAATAACATTCCTAATCTGGAGCGGCTGACTTGTGCTCGAGAAGTTCACAGGATCAGTGTATCCGACGGATGGATAAACTGGTCCTTCCTTTCATCGTCTTTCTGGAAGGTTCTCTGCCTGGTTTTCGAACATGTCTGCCTTCCTCTTCTCATCATGTCCCACACTAATCACTCCTCACCAACCTTCAGCATTATCGCTGAACAATATTTTGCCTCTCGTAAGCCAACTGTGGATGTCCGTCAACTGGATGGAGGGTGAAGAAGACAAATTACCATGTATGCATGGTAATTTGTCTAGGAATACAATAAATTTGAATAAAAAATTCTAAAAATTCATTTTTTTATATAAACAAATAGATTTTTTTCGCAAACAATGTTATATCTCTTTTAATACTCGATAAAATTCCTCAAAAATTTAATAATTTATTCCTCTAGTCCCTCTTAACATTAGTACTTACTTTACTAACTTTGGTTAAAACTGGATCACTTTTTCGTGGTATTCATTTACCATTTCCTTTAGTTTTATCACATTTCCCATAAACAAGCAGTTATATAGTTATAGTAATAGTATTCTCCATACAGTATAGTGGAAGGAAGCCACAGGCTTCTGCTGCACTGGGAAAAAAAAAAAAAAAAAAAAAAACACCAAGTAGATAAGAACATACAAATTATATGCTTCTCTCCTCGTACAGGTTTGAATAAATCCAGTTGACCTTTGAATTTATTCAAACTGCCAGCCTCAACTGCCAACGAGGGCAACTTGTTCTAGCAATCAACGACTAGCTGGCTAAAAAAAAACTTCCTACAATCTAATAAACTCATGTAATTTGAATTTTTGGCCCCTAGTTCTGGAACTCTTTATAACAATGAAAAGGCTTCATTCATTTTACTAATCCCTCTCAGACCCTTATAAACCTCAGCCAGGTCACCTCTGAAGTGACTAGTCGCCAAGCTCAGTAGCCCATATAATCGGAGTCTTTCCTCGTACGGTCTTCCTTTCGCCGATCTCACCATTCGAGTTGCCCATCTTTGGACGCATTCAAGAAGTTCAATGTCTGTTTTCAGATGAGGTATCCATTCCAAACTTGAACACAGTATTCCAAATGTAGTCTTCAAATTGCCTTATACAGTGGGATTATGACCTCCCTATCTCAACAGGATAACGTTGCCCTATTGATGATAAATCATCGATAGGACACCATGGGCATAGCTTCCACTTCACTAACCATCTTTGAAGTCTGTT
Source organism: Mastigoproctus giganteus (assembly GCF_048544385.1). Taxonomy (NCBI): domain Eukaryota; kingdom Metazoa; phylum Arthropoda; class Arachnida; order Uropygi; family Thelyphonidae; genus Mastigoproctus; species Mastigoproctus giganteus. Next base: position 63,803,763 of record NC_143584.1, on the reverse strand, counting down.
CGAGTCTTCCTGAAGGAGCGCTGCTTAGCATTAATTATTAAAGACTTTACCAATCTTTACGCCGTCTTCAATGTATCCCTTCTATTCCTTTGTCGATGTTATTAATGAACATGAGACTCAACAGTGGTCCAAGAACTGATTCTTGAGGGACCCCACTCCTAACATAACACCAACCGTTAGAAAATAATAAAGGTAAAAAGGTAATCTGCAGTCATTATCAACCCACTGCTGGATAGAAGTCTCGTCAACAATTCATGCTGAAGGAAATGGACCATAATCTGCCACGCTGGTCCAGTGCGGATTGGCGGAGCGACCGTATTTAGCAGTCAGGGGCTTGAATCTCGTTCTATTCAAAGAGCGTGTGCTACTGCACTCCCGCTGTGAAGGTGGTGGATACCCTTTCCAAGCTCTCGCCTTCTCCTGACCTGGCTTCCCCTCTCGGGATAAATGACCTGACTCTGCCTACACCTGCTCCCACTCCATTCTCTTATGCGGGAGCAGTGAAAGCTAGGAAAGTGACCCATGCGGAGGCTGCAAAGCAGCAGCAACAGCAACCCCCCTCAACTTCCGATAGGAAGATGCAGCATGTGCTACTACTCCATGCCAACGAAGATTCGAACCCCAAGAGATGGTTGCTAACGCGCTAAAGACTGATTATCGAAATGTCAAAGTCAATCGCTTAGACCCATCAGGAACAGGGGAGTTATCCTCGAAACTACCACTGAAGAGGACCTGAACGGCATCTATTCCAGCGGTTCCCTTTCTTCTGTTGGTGCACAGGCCGCGCCACTAAAGTAAGTTAATCCATCATTACTCATTTATGATACTCCCAAGGATTGGATTGGTCTAATGAAGAAATTTTAGACGACCTCTTCTACAAAAATCTGGTCGATTATGGTTACACTAAAGAAGAAGTCAAAAGCGAAATTACATTCAGATTTCAAACAAAAACAAATTCCAATTCAACGGCGCACAGGGTCATTAGCCTTTCACCCAGAATCTACAAGCGAGTTCTCTCATCTGATAGAATTTTCTTGGGTTGCAGTGCACACAGATTTCGCCCCTTCATAATTGACACAAAGTGCTTCTTGTGCCTTGGATATGGCCACACCTCGCAACACTGTACCCATAACTCCCCACGTGTGGCCACTGTGCACGTAGCGGGCATGTACATGCGGAGTCCCCCCACCAAGATGAGCAGCCTTGCTGTGCCAACTGCAAACGACCGAAGCGAGAGCATTTCCACTCAGTCCGTGATGCTACCTGCCCTGAGTACCAACGTGCATTAAAAATGGAATGAATAGTTGAAATACAATGAAACCAAACCGAGCCACTGCAGCAAACTTTGCTTCTACTCCACAGGCTTCCATCAACTCAGTCTGGGCCAGGGCAAACTAAGAATTATGCAAATAAATGGACAGAGATCACGATCCGTCTCTGACAAAATTCGGCCTGTCCCAGAGGACCTAAAATCCTGCTTTGTGGTCTTCAAACGTGAATTGGACATCTTGGTCGTACATGGGCTGTGTAACAAATTTGCTACCTATGTTCAAATCATTAGCCCAGTACTGACCTTTTATCTTATTTCACTGTACTGCTCACCATCTGCAGAGTTCAATGACTCAGTAAATTACCTAGAATTTACACTCAATTTCCTTGATAACAAGTCAGTCCTTCTTGTCACGGACGTCAATTCCAAATCCCACTTCTGGCATAGCAATACCACGGACCTTCGAGGAATAATGCTAGAGGATTTCATTGTCTCCCACAACCTCATAGTCCATAATCAGCCAAACCAGCACGCCATCTACAGCTGCTCCACAGGGCAATCTAATATCGATGTCACTGTCAGCACCAGCAATTTAGGCCCATGTGTCCATGACTGGACCCTTAGCGACCATTGAGTTATCACATTCGATCTAACCCCAAACGCAACTAACACATCCAGGATGCCCAGACCACCTACACTAGTGCGGTTCTCCATCAAGAGCACTGACTGGTCCCCGTTTGATGACTCTGTGGTCAAAGACTTTACTCCACGTGAACTGAACCTCTTAAACTCCTGTACAGCCACTGAAATAGCAGACTTGATGCAGCAAGTGTTGTTGAAGGCCTCCTACAAGTCAGCAAGGAAATACTCTATCCGTCCCACTGCCTGCTCTTGGTGGTGCTAAGAGCTTACTGCACTCCGCAAAGAGGTCCATCGCGCCCGTCGGCTTTATCACCGCCATCGCGATTGGCCCCCTTGTGAAGTAGCAAGATTCCATAGCAATTATATCGATAAAAAGAACGAATACACCAAAGCCAATGCCGCCCAAAAGAAAACCACCTGGTCAGAGTTTGTTCGAAACTTAGGGAACTCCAACCCCTGGGGTATTCTATACAAAATAGCGAGGGAAAACACTTTCAGGCCTGACATCTTTGGCACTGTAACCACTGGGAACACCGAGACCTCTAACTGGACCGACTCCATTAACTCCACACTTGACAGACTGTTTCCTGAAGATAATCCAGCAGACGATCTACCTGAGCACATAGCAATACGATCAGCTAATCAAACCCATGCTTCTGAGGAAGAAACAATCCCTTTACAATGGAAGAGCTTACAGCAGTCCTCAACAGGATAAATCCTCACAAATGTCCAGGAATGGACCTCATTGAGTACGTCTTTGTTCCTTCGTTTGTTCAAGCTTAGACCCCTATATCTTCAACTGCTCTACAACAAATGCCTACTTAAGGGAGTTTTTCCCAAGGCGTGGAAAGTGGCCCTGCTGCGACTTATTAGGAATCCTGGTAAACCCCACGGAGATCCGCCTTCCCTTAGACCAATTGTACTCTTGACAAATCTATGCAAAGTACTAGAAAGGCTCATGGCTCTCCGAATCACACAACTGTTCCAGGAACAGAATCTATTCTCCCCAGTACAGTATGGCTTCACACCAGGGCGATCTACAGAAGAGGCGCTGTTTGACGTCGTCCTCCATATTGAAAACTCCACATCTAAATTTGAACTGGCCATCTTGGTGGAATTTGAAGTTGCCTTCGACACTGTCTGGTGGGACAGTGCATTGGCACGCCTCCGCTAGCTAACTGTACCTTCCAGAACTATTTCACAGAGCGCACTGTCGTGGTTAAATTCAACTTCTGCAGATAACTAGACCAATCTCTCAGGGGTGCCCACAAGGTTCTGTGCTGGGGCCCTTCGTGGGAAACATGGTCCTGCACAGCTGGCTTTCTAAATCTTTTGAAATATGCAAAATTGTTGCGTTTGCAGATGACCTGACAGTGGTTATTTCTGGGAAATCACGCACCGACCTTGAAAACAAAGCAAATCTTGTCCTAGCAGATCTCTACTCCTGGACGGTTCTTAACAAGCTTGGAATCAGTACCAGCAGAACAAAAATGATGCGTTTTAAATCAAAGCTTGACCTACGCCGCCCACCACAAATCAAGATCTCTGGGTAAACAGCTTCTTATTGTGGCACAGGCTAAAGTCCTAGGGGTGGTCATTGATCATAAGCTGAACTTCCTTCCACATCTACAATACCTAGGGGTGAAAACGAAATTATTTTCAGCTGCAATCATGAGGATCTCCAAGAGCAACTGGGGGCTCTCCAACAAAAACTCTCTCTGTATTATGAAGCCGTTTTCATCCTTATTGTAACCTATGCAGTAGAAGCGTGGTTTTACCGGGTTCGACGAGTAAAAATGAAAGTCAAGGTCAACTCCATTCAACGTGCTATGCTCCTGACCATGCACAGATTATGCCGAACGGGGTCTACAGCTGCCATCCAAGTGATAGCTGGAACTTTGCCACTTGATCTATTTGTAATCTTCAGAGGGCTAAACTTTAGAATTAAAAAGAAAATACCAACGAAGATACAGGGCCTAGAACTAAATCACAATGCTGACCCCAAAGTAGAAAGAGCTCGCTGTTATAACGAACTCGTCAACATTTGGCAGTCTAGATGGAACACCTCAAACACAGGCTCCGTTACCAGAAAATGCCTCCCTGATGTCACTTTTACAAACTCGAAAACGGTAAAGACCTGGCTTTCCCTCACCTTGGAATCCTCCTACTTGGTTACCGGACTGCTCAACGAAAAGTTACATCTGCTGGGTTTGCAACCAACAGATCGCTGTTTCTGCGGCAGGTCAGAAAATTGGAAACATCTTCTTTTCTAATGCAGGTTGTACGACGACTTAAGAAGGACCATTCTGCAAACTGTGCCAGGTATCTCGAACAGCAACCAGAGCCTCTACTCCAAACACCTGACAATCTAAAGGCATTCCAATCATATGCACCCCAAGTCTTTGAGCGCAGGAAGCAGAGCTACATAGTTGTTACTGCACCTAACAATACCTCTTCAGTGACTTAAGGGTTCCATATTCGCATGCCATCACCTTCTTTCTTCTTCTTCTTTTTTTTTTTTTTTCACGTGCTCTGCCTGCAGTTCACACTCTAGTGCAGCTAGTTTATTTATTTTGATTTCATTTATTTTATTTTTTTAATATTTTATTTTTTATTTTATCAAATTATTATTATTTTTCTTATTTATTTAATATGTTCTTCACGCGCTCTGCCTTGAGTTCCCACTCAAGTGCAGTCAATTTATTTATTTATTTTATATATTTTTATCTATTTATTATTTATTTATTCATTTATTTTTATTATTTTTTATATTTATCTATTCATTATTATTTATTTATTTTTATTATTATTATTGTTTTTTATTTATTTATTATTTTTTTTTTCTTCACGCGCGCTGCCTTGAGTTCCCACTCTAGTGCCAATTTATTTAGTTCATTGTTATTTTTGTTATTATTCTTTATTTATTTTTTTTTTTTCCCCATAACTGCACCACGTGTACTTGGTTGGGGTTTTTTTTGGGTTTTTTTTTTTTGTTTTTTTTGTTTTTTTCCTCTATTTTTTCTCCTCTTTCTTTTCCTCTTCCCTCTGGAATGGGCTCCCAGAGGAATCTGGTCCACCTTCTGGCAACACCAGGTGGGTCAGAGTCTCTCTTGAGACAGTACGTGTTTTTCTGGGACTGGCCCACCTTCCCGTGGTGTGGACAAGTACCCAGAATCATCTATCCAAGGGACTGATGCTTCTGGATAGCCAAGCGGCCAGAACATAACAGAATACACACAAACCTACGTCACACACATATCTGACCCATTTGTAGTGATACTATTCTTCACAGAGATATGAGGCGGAGTTGAACAAACCTTCCAGGTGCCCCTTACATATACATGTCCATGACTACTCGGTAGATTAAATCTAGAAAATTTATTCTAAAAAGAATTCTGTTTAACCAATAAAATGCCACCTTTTTTTTCTGCACGGCATATAAATAATTTTTTTTTTTTTTTTTTTTGCAAGGACTGCAAATAAAGTTTACAAAAAAAATTGTCTGCATTACAACATTAAAATTATTAATGAAAATTACAGACAGCTAGAAAAAGCTCAAATTATCAAAATTTCTGTTCGATCAAAATATCTTTGATATTTCTTTAAAAATCTTTTTTTTTTTTTCTAACGCGCTTATTAATTCTACGAGAGAAAAGATAACCATGGTTTTACAAAATGTGTAGATATTCAATATCCAATGTTTTATCTCTGTTGGCCGGGTTTGATTTAAAAATATTATTATTATTTATTTTATTTTATTTTATTTTATTTGTTTAGGTCACCGTAGCCAGGCACGAGGATGCATATATTATTTATTTTATTATTATTATTTATTTTTTTTTCTGCTTAAACTGCTCGACGGTCACAGGGGTTTACAAGATAAAAAGAATACATGAAACAGCACGGTATTCGGCAGTCGCAGGCTTTAACACCCCGGTCAATCAAAGCATGTGTACTTATGTACCCTTGTGGTTGTCACTCGGCTATAGCGGTCTTGAGTACACGAACTTTGAGTGACCAGGGTCCAAATCCATGACTGCTAACCGCTGTGCTGTTTCATATATTCTCTCTATCTCATGAACTCCTCTGATTGTGTGATCGTCCCTGAGGATAAACAGAAAATTTAATTTAATTTTTAATTTTTATTTTTTAAAAAGGAATCTGAGTTTTTCTACCCGAGTAAGACAATTAGCTAAGCTAACGAGTCCATCAGAAATTCAAATACAGTATTACTATTGTTGTTATCACCAGTGTATTGGCAAATTCTCACCATCCCCACTTATTAAAAATAATATCGCAACTACTGTTCAAGGGAGTTCTCATTCACAGTAAGCGGCATGTGTGCTGCGATCCCTAAACACGTGGTGTTTGCATGTGTACCAGTGAGAGAGTTAAAGGGAGACTGTCTGGTGTTTGTCTGTCAGCTTCCAGCGAACTACAAGCCTGGAGGGTGGAAGCAATGCATTAATACAGCGATTCGGCTATTATAAGGAAAAGGACGTATTCAGGACAAACAGCAGGATGTTTATGGGCGGACTTGGCATCCGTCCACTCGTGCTCCAGCTGGTGGGTTCAAATAATAGTATTGCGCCCACGGAACGAATCTGTCGCTCGCTAGAAATTCACAAAAGCCTCTCTGTCATTGGTAGGCCTTTTTATTGACAAGGGTCTTCTGTTTGTTTTCGTGGAGTATTCGGCCCTTTTTTTATAGTATGTTTGGTATGTCCGATCACGTGTCCTCGCAGTGGGGGGTCGTAACGTTAGAAGTCACCGTGTCGCTGAATGCTGCGTGCCACATTCGATAGACAATTTTGATCGGAGCGTTTCAGAAAATACAAGTCCGCCATGAGAATTGAAATTCGGTGGGATTAGAACTTCTGAGAGTTTTATTTGCTTCTTATGTATTTTATTAACGCAATATGAGCTGCGTTGTCCTGTAAATAGAGTTTGAGCTTACAGCTCTTAACCACATAAGATGTGTTAATAAATTTTTTTTACCCACAAATGTGCAACTTTGCAGTATAGTATTTATGATCTTAACATTTCCAAGTTATGAAAGCAACCGTCTTCGTCTTCTTCTTATTATTATTAAATATGTGACCTTTGGTCATCATGCTACGTATGGTTCCTACTTTCTTCTATCTCAACTTGCTGTTCGTAGATTAGGCTTACTTAGGGACTTCAGAAATGTTTCCATTTACAAAATGTTTATTCTCCTGAGCCTGGAAGAATCTTAATCTCCTTACTGTATTGGTTACATTAAAGTTTGGAAAGTCTACAGCCCAACATTTTCATTTAATCTGCTATATGCGTCACTTATTCTACTAAATCCTATAATGATTGGTGCGCTCATTTTCATTTACTGCTTGTAAAACCTCGTATACACTGGACTTAGCCTTTTGAATAAACTTATTTCTCGCACTACTGCTTGCTCCAGCTTTTAAATACTATCACTCTTAATTGCCCTCCAAGCCCTCTTAGACGCTCAACAGTATTTGCAATTTATAAATCTCTCAGAAATTATTCAATCTCTCAGTTCATTGCCATAGTTGCAAAATCATTCAATGAAAAGAATTTGGATATATTCTCGTCGAACAGAAAACTTTAAAAAAAAGATGTTACCCCCATTCATTTCTGGAAATTCCTATCTAGCTAATCATATAATGTCATTATGCTGATTACCATGTAACTTTGTTCTCATTAAATAACTATCATTTTTCCCTTTACTGTTTTTGGTGTTATTATTATTACTGTTTTTTGATTGTTGTAGTTTACTTAGCCTAATTTACTTAGAAATTATTACTTATCAGTTGTTCCCTTATGTAATATTTTTTAGTGTACTTATATTCTGTCTTAGAAAATGTGAATTCGAATATCATCGGTTTGGCTAAAACAAGCAGAAGAAATTAATCACTTAAGTTTATCAAGTGGAAATCTGCTGTACACCAATGGAAACAGTGAAATGCGCGAAGGTGGAGTTGGTTTTCTGGTCCATAAAGATATAAAAAACAACATTTTGGAATTCAAAAGTACATCACCAAGGGTGTCAAGACTACTACACAGGAGGGCCTGACGTAGCCCAGTGGTCAGGAGCGAGAATGCATATCACGCGTTCCTTGAGCGGACCGGGGTTCAAGCCCGTGACTACCAAATACGATAAATATTTGTATTGACGATTTATTGTAAACTCTGAGTATAAACATAAAAAAAAAAAAAAAAATATTTCTAGGAGGTACAAGCTAAAGGTTATAATGATTTATTCACTAACATCGAGCCATGATGATGAAGAGGTTTAAAAAAATGTAAACCAAAATTGAGAGTCTTCTAGATGAGCAGAAAACCCCCTACACTATTATTATGGTGGACTTCAATGCTAAGGTTGGAAAAAGACAAAACAGCGCAGAAAGGGGAACTATAGGAAATTTTGGAATTGGTGAAAGAAATGAAAGAGGCGAAAGACTTGTGGAATTTGCAGAATCTCGAGGAATCTCAGTAATGAACACTTTTTTCAAGAAAAGGGTGAACTGAAAGTGGACATGGAAGAGCCCAAATGGATTAACAACTAATGAAATCGACTTCATCCCCACTAACAGATGATACATTGTGAACGATGTTACCGTCCTGAACAAGGAAAATGTTGGAAGTGATCACAGAATGGTAAGAGGCACACTTAATATAGATATAAGAAAAGAAAGGAAAAAACTGACTCGAGTAAATAATACGAAGGTCTTTGAGATAACAAAAGAGAAGAAAAAGCAGTATGCGCTGGAACTTAAGAATAAGTTTGAGTTTCTGCAGACTGCTCAGGACCAAGATATCGACGAGGAATATTAAAACTTTCTGAAAGTGATAAAGCCGAAGAAATCTATAGGTAAAAAGAAATCCAAAGAAGAACAAATTAGTTAAGAAACATGTTATGATGAACCTAAGACGACAAATGAAGAGCAAGATAAACACTCACAAGGAGAAAACTGGGTATACTGAGTTATGCCATTAGAAAGAGACTCAGAGAGGACATAAGTTTTAACACAAGAAAAGTATAACAAGCATTAAGGGAAAACACAGGACTTAAATCAGCAGCCATGAGCAGCAATATGGCAAGAAAAATGAAACTGAAACTGAAGAATAGCGATGAGTACTTATAAATAGCAGAGAAGGCATAATTCAAACAGCAGAAGACTACTCTGGAGAATTATACAAGGAGCGAGGGAATGATGCCACCAGTGAAGAAATGATGCCACCAGTGAGGAAGATGGATCACAAACCGGTAACACATACAACATACCAATATCCTTTCTCATGAGGAACAACATGCGTTGAAGAAAATGAAGAATCAAAAAGCCCCATGTGAGGATGAAGTTACTGTTGAGTTTTGATAAAATTGGGAGAAAGAGACATGACACAAGAAATTGGCACACAATGCCTTAGAAAAGGTGTGACGCCTAAGGATAATAATGCAATCATAGTTTTGCTGCATAAGAAAGGAGATAAATTAGAAACTGGAAATTATAGATCAATTAGTTTGTTATCCCACATCTACTATTAAGTTGTTCACAAGGGTCATTACTAACAGATTAGAAAGAATACTTGGTGAGAATCAACCGAAAGAGCAAGCTGGCTTTAGGACAGGATTCTTAACTATGGATCAACTTCACGTAATATCACAGCCAATGGAGAAAGCAAATGAATATAAAACACCATTATGCCTGGCATTTGTGGATTATGAAAAGGCATTTGACTCCATACATCATAAGGCAACGTTTCGGGCACTGGAATGACAAGGCATAGATACCCCATATATTATGATTTTGAAGAAAATATATCAGAACGCTACCTCATTTATTAGACTAGACAAAGACAGTAGGAAATTTAAAATTGAGAAAAAGAGTTCGACAAGGAGACACAATATCTCCGAAGTTGTCTACTGCTATCCTTGAGGAAGCTTTCAGAAGATTAGACTGGTCGCAGAAAGGAGTCAATGTGAATGGAGAGTACCTAAACCGTTTACGATTTGCAGATGACATTGTGGTCATAAGCCACGATCCCAAAGATTTAGAGGAAAATCTTAATCAGTTATGCACAGTTAGTAAGGATTTTGGACTAAAGATGAATATGGCTAAAACAAAAGTAATGATGATCAAGTATGCCATATAAAGGGATATAATGAATGAAGGAGCAGTAATTAAAAAGGTAGAGTCATATACTTTTCTTGGACAAGCCATTAGCTGTAATGATGATAAATGGCTGGAAGTCAAGAGAAGAATAAATTTTGGATGAATAGCATTCAGAAAATATAGTCACATACTAAGGAGAATTATCCCAATTGTTCTGAAACGTAAAATAATGAACCAATGTATACTCTCCACCATGACTTATGGAAGTGAAACTTCGGCACTCACCAAAAGAATGGAAGAGAAGCTGAGAAGTACACAGCGAAGAATGGAACGAATTATATGGGAATCAGACTGTTGGATAAGAAGAGAAACACACGGATTAGGCAGCAAACTTAAGGATATTCTTATCAAAAAAAAGAACTAAAATGGTCTTGGGCAGGACACATAGCTCAAAGACATGATAACAGATGGAATAAGAAAATAATAAAATGGTATCCAAGAGGAGCCAGAAGAAAACCTGGAAGACAACGACGTTGACGGACAGATGAAATTCATGAGTTTGTGGGTCGTAAATGGATGGCCATTGCACAAAACAGAAAGAACTGGAGAGGCCTTCATCCTGCAGTGGATTGAAAAAGGCTCTGATGATGATGATGATGATGATTCTGTCTTGTAAGTAAATGTCTCTCTTCCTGTATGCTTTGTATAATATTGAATTTTTTTTGTAATTGTGTTGTTTCTGGCAATGAATAAATAAATAAATAAATTAATTAAATTTACTGAGTTTTTGTTCACTTACAAACAGCCTTTAACTATATCGTGAAACCTCTCTCCTTCTCTGCATTCATGCAATTTGCTATACACAATTAATGCTGTTGTTGAATATATGTGTGGCGTGCTATAGGGTTTTGCAACTTGAAAGACATTTCATATGGAAGGCGCCTCCGCAGCCAGGTGAGAAGGAGCAGCAGTGCGTAGCACACGCTTCTTGATTAGACCGGGGTTCGAGCCCGTCACCACCAAATACGGAGGATGCGGAAAGGTCAGAGAATGACCACCGCATATCCCGGAGCAATATGGCCTTAGTTGCTAATGCTCCTAAAAACCAAAACAAACAACATTTCATATGGAAATGCGAAACGAGATTAGCTCGGTGAGGGCGAAGTTTTTACGGCTCCAGCTAATAGAGAAGTTTTGCTTAAATTTTTACCATTTTATTAACTAAATTGGCACATTAATTTATTTTCTAGAAGTAGCTTTATATTCCTAGCTACGAATCTTAGTTTTACCGATACTGATCTGTCAGGGTAAAATGTACGTAGTATCGGTAAAACTCGTACCGTTGGAAACTTGCTGCCATTGTGTAGTCTCGATACGGAATAGCGTAACGTATATCTCGAACTTGATAACGTAAAGTATAATGTAATGCTATACAGGGTAATACGTTGCACTGTAGTAGGAATCTGTTAGCTTAGTATAGTATTGGCAATTAATCAATTAAATTTCTAAATCCTTTTAATTTTTATTGTTAATTAAATTGTATTTAAATGGAAATCATGCCCAGACTAGAACAGCAAAGCAAAGTAGTGAAAGTGCTGTGGTTCGGGGGAGAACCGAGGGGGGGGGGCGATTCTCCAATGTATCACAGTCTAACAAAATGTGCAAAATGCGACATGTTTGCGGACTCTATCGAACAGGACATGATCTAGCCCTGGAGGATGTCTGTGTGTGTGCTAGGTGCAGAGAATGTGAAGAGATTAGGCGCCAACTCAGCATTCTAAAGGGCGTCTATGCGAGCTTTAAGAGTCAGGTAGGTGCCCTTGAAGGAAGGAATTAAATGGGCCCATCAAGCTCTCAGCTGTCCAACTCAGCGCCAGCGCTCACTCTTGTGCACCAGAGAACACAACGGCAATCTTCAGGGCAGAATGCACTGGTCCCACAGGAGCTAATTATTGTCCGTGACTCAATTGTCAGGGAAACGGAGATATTGTGCAAAAAGGATAGATGGAATAAGACCAGGGTATGTCTGTCAGGGTAAAATGTTGATGACGTCGTAGAGCAGATATCATCTTTTAAGGGCACAAAAAGTTATATCGTTGTAGACCTTGGCACTAATGACATTAAGTGTAGGAGATCTGCGGATTTACTCAACAAGTACAGGTCAATCAGGTTGAATACAGGTCAATCAAGTACAGGTTGAAAAAAAGTCGCGAGTTAAGAGTTAAATTTGAAAGTGTCTGCAATCCTGCCCAGACACGATAGGAGGGAGTATATGAAGAGAGCCTTGTTAATCAATTCGGCCCTGGAGAGGTTGTACAGGGCTCATGGGGTAGAATTTTTCCCAGCGTGGTCTGTGCTTGTTAACAGGAGAGATTGCTTCTGAAGGGATGGGAAAGACTTAAATAGAAAGAATGTTTGCAAGAATATTTGCTAATGCTATCGAGGCAGCGTTAGATGGGGCGGAAAACTGCTAGCTTGGGGATATATCAATTTTTAATCAATTAGCTTACAGACTAATTGATTAAATAAATAAATAAATTTTCTGTTTATACTCCGGCACGACAACCAAGTCAGTAGAGTTTACAATAAATCGTCAATACAAATATTTATCGTATTTAGCAGTCATAAAGTAGCCTCAGGCAGAGGTGACGATTCCCAGCAACTTGCTTTCCGAGCTGCTTTTATTGGAATAAGCAGCAGCCGGAAAGCAAGTTGCTGGTGGTTTCGGGAACTGATGGAATATTTCGGGATACTTGCATGTACACCAATGCTAGGAGTATAGTAAATAAAATAAATTTGACAAATTTGAAGTGCTAGTTAAGACATCCAAGGTGGATATTGTTGGGATATTAGAGACGTGGTGTCACTCAGATATAATGGATGCAGAATTGGAATTTGGGGAGTACAATGTGTACAGAAAGGATAGACAGAATAGGAAAGGAGGAGTAGGGGTTATGCTGTTAGTTAAGAAACACATAAAATCTAAGGAAGTGCATCCAGTTGACATAGGTAGACAGTGCAATGTTAAATCAATTTGGAGTGAGATAAGCACTGGGAAAACAAAAATGAGGATAGGAGTTTGTTATAGGCCTAATGACTCTGATGAGTACAAGGAACAATTATACAGAAATATAGAGTGGGCCAGTGAATCAGTATCTTATAATTGTGGATTTTAACTTTCCAGATATTAACTGGAACTTGTGATTGGTTACTCGCACACTAACAAGGCTTTTGTGTATTTATTGGATGATTGTTTTCTACAGCGGCATGTTAGAGAGGCAACAAGAGGGAGTAACACTCTTGATCTGATTATCAGCAGTGATAAATCATACATTAAGAATTTACAGGTAAAGGAACCACTAGGTGGCAGTGATCACTGATGTGGGATTATGTTGAGTGGTCTCAGAGATTTTTTAAGTTCTATGCAATGGGACCAACTGATGATATTACCAACAACAAATTTTAAATGGAAAGCATTAATGGACGTAATTTTGGAGGCTACTGTTCATTTTGTTCCAACTAAGAAATACTGTTCTAGGTTTAGCCCCAAATGGATGTCAGATGAACTAATGAAACTCGTGGCAGAGAAGAAAAATGCATGGGATGCACATAGATTGTCAGGCGACACAGAAGCCTATGGTAGATGCAAGCTAGTCTGTAATCAAGTCACAAAAGAGGTTAGGCAAGTGAACGCAGATTATGAAAAATCTTTGGCAAATGATGCAAAGAAAAACAGCAAAAGCTTCTTTACTTATATAAACTCTAAAAGAAAGGGGAGAAATCAGATTGGTCCACTTGATATCAATGGTTTAACTGTAGGCGATCATTCTCAGATAGCTGCCAAACTAAATGAGTATTTTTCATCTACATTCAAACATGAGGAGTTATTCAAGGAGGAGAGGCCAGATGTTTATGAAACTCTAACAGAAAGTTAAATGACTTTGTAATAACTGAGATCAAAGTGGAGGAGAAATTGTTGACGTTAAATATAAGAAAGGCACCTGGAGTAGATGGTATCTATCCAGTTATATTAATGGAGGTAGCAAAAGAAGTAAGCAAACCCTTAGCTATAATTATGAGAGCATCTTTGGACTCAGGGGAAGTCCCCACGGACTGGAGATGTGCAAATATATCTCCAATTCACAAAGGGGGGATTAAAAGGTGACACGAGTAATTACAGACCTCTTAGTTTGACTTATGTTTCAGGGAAAATAATGGAGTCACTCATTAAAGAAGCATTCCAGGATCATTTAGACAAGCAAAAAAGTATATGATATCAAAATTATTTTTTAAGCAAAAAATAATTTTGATATCATATACTTGGATTTCAGGAAACTTTTGATACTGTTGCACATGAAAGACTACTGTACAAATTGGAGCAGTATGGCATTAAGGGCAAGTTGCTACAATGGATAAAAGGATGGTTGAGCGGGAGAAAAGAGAGAGTGGTAATCAATGGATACTGCTCTACGTGGACTAATGTTATTAGTGGTGTCCCTTAGGTTTCGGTGTGGGCCCATTGTTGTTTTCTATGTTTATCAATGATATTGGTGAAGGTATATCAAGCATAATATCAAAGTTTGAAGATGATACAAGGTTATCAGGGTTGTTAATATCAGTAATGACAGTATACTGCTATAACAGGATCTGGAAAAGTTGAGTAGATGGGCTGAGAAGTGGCAACTGAATTTTAACATTGAAAAATGCAAAGTACTGCATATAGGTAGCAGTAACCCCACAGAAATGTACCAACTAGGTGGTGTTACACTCAGGGTAGTGGAGAATGAAAGGGGCCTGGGGGTAATTGTGCCGTCAGATATGAAGTTTTCTGAGCAGTGCAGAGAAGTTGCCAGAGTAGGTCATGATATACAGTGATAATGTCAATGATATACAGGAATTTTGAGAGCAGGGATAAGGAGGTTGTTATCCCCCTTGTATAATGCTTCCAGACCTGTAAGCAGTACTTAAGGTGTGGCCTGACCATTGCATTATACAAGGGGGATAATAACCTCCTTATCCCTGCTCTCAAAATTCCTGTATATCATTGACATTATCACTGTATATCATGACCTACTCTGGCAACTTCATTTTAGGAAGGATGTAAAGTTGCTAGAACGAGTACAGAGAAGGGCAACAAGACTGATGAGGGAAGAAAAGGGTGCTCTTACGAAGAAAGGGTTAAGTTCTGCATATTGTAGCTTCTGGAGACTAGGCACCTGCGAGATGATCAGATTGAAGTGTATAAGGCCTTGAATGAATTGAGCAGCGTCAATGCTGATCGGATTCTTCCTCTTGCTTCGATTACAAACCTGAGGGGGCATAGATTCAAACTTTGGAAAGACAGTTGTAGAATAGATGTGTAGAAATTTGCGTTTAGCCAGCGGGTAGTTGATTGCTGGAACACACTTCCATCTGTTGTTGTGGAAGTTGATAACTTAAATAGATTCAAGGCAGAACTAGACAAACATTTGAAACGAAAGGATTAGTGAAATGGGAAGGTTTTTTTTTTGTTTTGGCTGATATAAGTTTGGCTGATGCTGTATAAGTTTGCTTTCTTGCATCATACGCCTCTACTAACGCTAATGCTAATATATTATTCGAAAGGTCTTGACAAGGAATCAAAAAATTTACGATATTAATCTGCATTAGATTAATTTTAGTTAATTATGCAAGTGAATGAGATCTACGTAAAACAAGAGTTGTTTAATTTTCTGTTTACAGATAATACAGAAGCATAACATTTAAGAACGTGCTTTTTGAAAAAATCTTGTAAGAGAGTGATTACTCCAATTTCCTCCTCCTCTCCACGGACCCGCCGCCCTCGAGCCACTGAACATTAATTAAAATGTAACTTGCTTTTTTAAATTAATAAATAATTACGTACGAACATAATTATGCAAATATACTAGTTTAATTCCAGCTTAAAAAAAAAACATGCTCACGTGCACCATAAAATTAAATTTTGGTTAATCAAACACATTTCACACGAATTCCACGATATTAGGAACACTCCTTTAAAGAACCGCCCAGTAGGGATGAGTGTTTTCATCAGAATTTTGAATGCAGCAATCGATAACAAGATGGGTCTCCCAGGATTTCAAATGGTAAGATGAGATAATACACCAAACTTTAAAAGAAAAATGCATAAAAAAACCCCGGTAAGCTCCGAAAATAAGCATAAAATTACATGGCATCCAGCCGTACTCCCAAGACTGCGGTAAACAAAAATTTCAAACTTTTTTGAAGGAGTGATGACAAAATTAACAAGCGATTCCAAACCGTTAGGATATCCATCAAATGGGCACATCATTTACAAGAAAGGTAGAATAAAATCAGCTCATTTATGCTAAACTATATCATGATAGATTAATTAAATGCGCTGGCCTTAAAAGTTTTCTGCTGATAGTGATGAAAGGATGCATATGGGTAGACCCATATATTGAAAAATACAGGAGAAATTGGAACGTTGCCAGGAACGATAACATTTTATACGGCGTTAAATCACATATGCCCAAGTTCCTGATTGCTGTAGCATTTAGAGTGATTCAGCAAAGTAATCTATTTACAGGCAACTGACACAGAGATAAACGCCAAATGTCTAGTGAGCAACACAGTACACTGATTAAGTTCAAGTGGCCCAAGGATAGAAATCGAATGACCAACCATTTGAAATATGTTGACATGACGGAGAGAGAAAGCATTTACATAAATTTTGATGGGTGTTTTGATTAATGTTAGCAATTTAAATAGTCAAGTTTAAAAAATAACGCTGAAATGATGATTTAAATAATTGATTTCGTCGTTTCGACTAGTTATTATAATTTTAAGTTTTAATTTAATATTGTCAAATGATTGCTGTGGTGCAGCTATGAAACTGTTGATCAGACCTTAGGAAGGAGAACACGCCCTAGAAAAGCTTCTAAGCTTCTCCTCTACTTTTTTTTTTTATTTGCTCCATCTAGGTGGAATTGAGCATATAAAAAAAAAAGTGCTTAAAAATTACTTTATCCATGAAGTGCGTTTTCAGACACGAATGTGGTGTCCGACTATGTTCTTCATGATGGTTTCCACTTTTGCGAAGGGAATCGAACCCAGACCTTTTCCAAACGGCGTTTTCGCCACACAGAGCTTATGACCCATTGTGCTTGTCAATGAAGGTCATAATAATAGGCAAACAGACAGATCAAAAAAAAAAAAAAAAAAAAAAGATAGAAAGAAAGAAAGAAAATACCATGCGGTCTAGATCTTGATGGGTTTCAGTTCATCCTACAGATGTTATATGTGATTTACGTTCGGATTCTGCGCTAACTAGGCCAATTCTTCAATACCATTCTCCTCCAACCATCTGCCCACGAACTTCACTCTGGAGCAGGGTTTTCAAAACTTTATATGGTTGCGTTTATTTACCGACTAATCCAGAAGTGAAAAAAAAAAAAAAAGAAAAAAAAAATCCCATAAAAGTTCCTCGCGTCATTGACGGAATTCTAATCCAGAGCTTTTCCCTCGGTGTTGAAAGGACATTGATGATTATGACAAATCTGCTACCGCGCGGACTAGTGTGGATGTATTGCTGTCTTGGCCGGCCGGGTCTGCGGATTTCTTCCCCATCGAGCACGTGTGGACCATAAATGAACACTTATCTACAGAGCCAGCAGCAGCCCGCAGAGACCACAATTGTTTAGCAGGACCTGGTGCAAGAGGTTTAGTGGGAAATACTGCAAGAGGCTATTCCACACCTCATACCTCAATGGATCCGCAATCGTGCTGGATGTGTATCGTATTTGATCTGTCCATTGTAAGCGCCATTTTGTGTCATTAAATGCGTTCACACACATTAGTGTCTGCAACTTTTGTCATGTGTTCCTTAACCCCTTGACTATCAGTACTCGAAGTATCCTCTCTATATTCCTGTTCGTTAGTGTGCTGCAATTTCATTGCCACAGTGTTTATATGCATATGCGCATATTGTCTTCACCATGTCCATCCGTCCGTATATGAAAACGTGACTCCAATTGGACGTATTTTCACGAAATTTTATATTTAGGCCTTTTAAAAATTTTGTTCTTGTTTATACTCTTGCACGACCACCAGGTCAGAGAAGTTTACAATAAATTATTAATACAAATATTAATTGTATTTAGCAATCACGGGCTCGAACCCCGGTCCACCAAATTTCGCGATACAATCGATGGAAACGTCTAGTTTGGATGATGCTCTCCGGAAACGGAAAGTACGAGTGTTTCTCTGGAAATTCGCCAAAACCGCACTTGATTCCGCACTTTGATCTAAGTATTGCAACTTGAGTTAGTGGTGTAATGGAAGCGAGATTTCTCAGTAGCCGATCAGGAAGCCCTTCTAAATTTGGCCCGTACATGAATTTTTTAAAATCATTTTATAAGTTGAACCCTCGAAATGGGAAGGAGTGTTATGCCTCACAATGCTTAGCATATTCTCAAAAGGCCATCTCGCATGACAAGAGAGAGAAAGAAAGGAAAATGAGCTCTACGCGCAATCCAATAGGAATAAAATAACTACCGCTAAGGTTATTCCAAAATGAGCGTCCTGGCATGATCTGCTCTACGTTATTTGCAAAGAGAACAATTTTTCTATAGTGTTACTCCTCTCCAAAAAAAAAAAAAAAAAAAAAAAAAAGTACAAGAAGGCTGGATCCTTTTTTATCTGCTCATCCTCGTGTTTTAAACGTTGTGCTAACAAGTACTATTAACATATTCGATCAGATAATTGATAAGCCAATGCAAAATAAAAGAAAAAAGTTCTTTTTATAATCGATACGACCACGCAGATAAGAGGGTTTACAACTAGTAATTTGGCAATGAACATTATCAATTATATTTTGCTGCCACGTGAATTCGAATAACAGCCAATGTGTGTGTGTAGTACTAAGCTCCCGTTTTGTCCACTTCGGCTTCATTATCAATCTTTGGAAATAGTGTTCACTTTATTAGTATAATTAAAGCCGCCTTAATTTAGATTTTTCTCTGTTCCATTTAGAATTTCTCTCACCCCAGTCGAAATGCGCACCATTTTTGCGTGGGGCCATAGAAAACAACAACATACTGTACCGTAATATATATACTGTATCGCGTTATGTGGGTCAGTCAATGCGCATGTGCGGCAGTAATTATCTGTACTCAACACAAATGCAGTGCTTTGGCGAACTTTTAGTTAATGACGCTAAACAGTTAATGTTTTTATTTATTTAGTATTTTTTTCGCCATTAAATTCATAGTTTAGAAAGTGATATAGAACATCGGATCAACTTTATATATTTGTAATATCCACGTTCGGACAGTTAAGAAGATATAAATGGCATTTACGCTTACAGCTCTCCCTCCGAAGGGAGTAATAAATAATATTTTATCAAATATGTGTCGTTACTTGTCATCAAATCCGAGAACAGCAGGAGATCAGAAGTATTGAAGTGACGTTCACAAATGTTTGTAAAGAGACACCGGTCTCTGCTGCGTGGTATGCGGTCTTTCGCTACACTTGACAAAAAGCAGACTTCCATGTTGTTATGTTAAAATTGACAGGCTACGTACAGCATGGCTCGTCCAGCGGAGTGCAGTGAGGAGTTAAAAGGAAAAAGAATGAAGAATTACTTTTTCGCGGATACAGTTAAATGGTATGACGCCAAAAAAAAAAAAAAAAAAATCAATTAAAATATGAAGTACAAAAAGAAAATAATGAAATATGACTTTTTAAAGTATTAAATGAATTTCATATGTTAAATCCGCAAGAATGCTTTCCCCTTTTGCCTTCGAATTAATATACCGTATTAATTCGGGCTAGGGAGCTTTACGATTTAGGCCCGCATATGCTTTTTTTAGTTATTATTTTTGAAATTATAAATTTTAATTAAAAAGCAATAATATAAATTTAAAAGAAAATTAGAAAAGAAACTCCGATAAAAAAACGCATTTTTTTTTATCGGCGTTTTACCATGTTATACACTGCCCTATCCAAATATGAGAGAAGCGAGCATCCCACCAAGCTAGAGTCTCCTCGTCAAATCTAAATGAATAGCTGGTCACTTACTCATGCAGTGGAGTAGGTTTGCGTTAGAGATGGTTCCATTTTAAAGAGATTGAAATTCTAATTTAATTTGGTTTTATTGGGTAATAATGTAAAGCTTTAATTTAACGTTTCTAAATTATTCCTGCAGTGCAGGTGCGAACCTGTTGATTAAATCAATAGGTTGATGGAGAACACTCACTAGATGAACTTCCCTTTGTTTATTTATTTGACCCATCCAGAAGTTGTTGTTGGTATAGGGCTTAACGACACAAGGGCTACTGAGGCCAAATCTATCAAGAAGATATTGGGACAAATAAATAAAGCTCAGAAAGGTATTCATAATTTCCGTTGTATAAGAACCATGCCTGTAATGACATTCCACTGCTCATCGGGAAAAACAGTACAATAATGGTGGGTCTAAATTGGAGCATGGGAGGTGAAATCATGCATTACAATTGTCACTGGCGTATGAAAGGGGGCCCATATTCCGTGCCGAATAACAATCCAGTAGTTGCATTGCTAGGAGACAGTATGTGCATTGCTTGCAACAGCTTCGACTTACGTGCCGCTGAGTGACCATGGACACTGTGAAGTAAATAAAATTTAATAAATTTCCTTTAATAATTAGGGATGGCCACACGGTCAGAAGAGTTCATAAGACTGAGAGAGAATACAATAAAGAGCACCGTATTTATCAGGTGCTGTTTTTGAATTTTCTACATGGGGAGCACCTCAACTATTTATTTATTTATTTTGTAATACAGGGACTGGCAAATCACTTAAGTTCAAGTGAAATAGTTATACATCTATAAAACGGTTTGAGATGTTATCTTGATATTTCAGAAAATAACCCTGAATTTCAGAAAACATTCTAGACTGTCAGTTCTAAAATGAGCAGACATTTTTTTCTGTTTTTGTATAAACTTTTTAAAGCTAATCATTCTTACCGTTTCATATATTCGGAGTCAGAAAATGCCCCAACCTTGAAAGAGTCAATGGAAGCTGTCCAGTATTGTCCTATATTACAGGTGGTGAAATTGGACTCTGAGCTCAGTAAGGCCCAAAGAAAATATGACTTAAAAAATAAATGAATTATTGCACGAGGGCCCAAACTCGTAATGATACCCCACTAAATGAAACTGGCTAGAACTGCTCTCAAAAAGGACAGTGCATACAGCTTTAAAACTCAAGTAAAAAAAATTAGAAGGTATTAAAACTTCACAAACTTCGACAGGTTTAATGAAAATATAAGAGTAACTGTGAGATAATTAATTAAGGCTACACTATTACTTAAATCTAACACTACTATCACGTGTTAGATTTAGGTAATTTATTATTGAACTCCTACAATTTGAACGTTTGAAACACCACAATGGCAAACACTAAACAATTCTGGCTACGTTTCGGGAACTCACTGTTTAAATTAATTGATTGAATCAATTAATTCAATTATTTAATTACTAATTAAATTAATCAATAATTAATTAATTATTCCACAATGATGAACAATCACGTAGATCCTCTCTTCCAGTTAATTAAAATACAAGAGAAATTTCGTAAACATAGAATGGTTAAGAAATCAATTTGATGTTTCGCTAATGCTGAAAGAAAGTGAACAGAGATTAGCGACAAAATGGGTATCACAAAGGAGAGGAATTGAAAAATAAATCTGATGATCATGGGACCTCGAGAGAATTATAGTGTGTAAGTTCCAAGCGAATATAAATAAATACTCTTCATTATAAAACTAGAAAATTAACACTACTTTTGTATAACAATACTAAAGCCCTTCAAGTCCAAAAGGCTAGGGATTAATATAATAAGCAGGGTACAGAACTGTTCGTTTAGTTACAAAAAAAAACACCAAATGTTGGTGGGCCACTTTGTCGGAAAGGCTTTTGATGCTCAAACGTATTTAAAAGAAGCACATAGATAATTTGTACAGGAGAAGTCTGAGAGGGATGGCATAATTAGACCTCATGACACCGAAGGGAAACTTGGGAAACTGCTATTCATGTTGGATTAAATCCTAAGACAGTTTACTGAAGTGGATGTTCTTAGCCTCAGAGCACCCACAGCCATCATCCAGGTTCCAGTACATCTGAAGTAACATCAGAGTGCAAGGATCGGATAAACCGCTGGCAGGCTGCAGCTAAGAGATTTACATCTCTGAGAAGGATTAGATATCTCTAATACGAAATTTTTAGAAATCTTCAAGTACCGTGTTAATGGACTAGAAAGGAATAGCGAAAGCTTAAAAAGCGGTACTCACCTTGAAATTAATCTGCGATGGTTTACTTAGGAAGCGTGGTTAATGTTTAAGTTGAATTGTTGAATTGAAAATTAAAAGGGAGGGAAGTAGGTAAAAGTTGACTGAGTTAAATAGGCGCAAGGAAATAGAAGTGTACACATCCAATCCTTGGTTGTCATCGAAATAAAGAGAAGAAGGAATGATTAAAAACTATGTAAACATTAACCACGCTTCCTAAGTAAACCATCGCAGATTAATTTCAAGGTGAGTACCGCTTTTTAAGCTTTCGCTATTCCTTTCTATATCTCTAATATTAATTCATATTTGGAATACATAGTATCAATAATTAACGTTAATAGATGAGGCAGGATTGCATTCACCACATCTCATTATGTACATAGTGTTTGGGGGTCGAGCGCCACTGGCGGTTTTCCACATCTGCACTTCTGATGAAATACAGTACCACTGTAAATGCCAGAAAAGTGTTGTGTGTGTTGTATGTAAAGCATTGTGCTGGGTTCTTTTGTCCTGTTCCGGCACATGGCCGCTAGGCCCCTTGTGGAATCCTACGTTGCCCGCACACACTAATTGGAGGTAGTCAGGCTGTCCATTATTCTCTGGATAATCTCCGTCAGGGCCGCGTGAGCTTCCTGGGCAGAGACCAAGTTTTTAAAAAAAAAAGATAGAGTTCTGTAGAGTTCTAAATAAAGCATTAGTTCCATTGTTAACTAAAAGTAGAAACCACTGTAATCCCACTATGCTCGGAGAAAGGGTCAGCAGATCCTGCCCAACCAGGAGGTTGGGTTTACATGTTATCATTCTTTTCTGAAGGAGCAATCCTACTCAACCATAAGGTTGGGTTAGCATGAGCATGATCCATAAGCAGGGTTGTTGATGTCAGTGTCAGGAGAGAGTTAGATCCATTGATAGTTAGTCCATGTGAGTTGT
Source organism: Mastigoproctus giganteus (assembly GCF_048544385.1). NCBI lineage: Eukaryota > Metazoa > Arthropoda > Arachnida > Uropygi > Thelyphonidae > Mastigoproctus > Mastigoproctus giganteus. The sequence continues at coordinate 63,780,500 of NC_143584.1, read as the reverse complement.
TGTTGTTGTTATTTGGTTTTTAGGAGCATTAGCAACTAAGGCCATATTGCTCCGGGATATGCGGTGGTTATCCTGACCTTTCCGCATCCTCCGTATTTGGTGGTGAGGGGCTCGAACCCCGGTCTAATCAAGAAGCGTGTGCTACGCACTGCTGCTCCTTCCCACCTGGCTACGAAGGCGCCTCCATGTGAGTTGGGCAAACCCAAGAGTGGTGTCAGTCTAGTAGGTTGAGACCTTGGTGGTAATGTTGTCATTATGTAGGCTGCAAGAGGAAGTTGCATCTTTTTAGGCATCACTACTATTTCCATTTGGTGGGTGCGCCATCAAGGTTCTGCTCCTCGCGAAGTGGTCCTGGACGAAGCGTGAGAAAGCTTTGTAGGTGTCCAGGTTATTGATAAAATCATTATGTACGGGGGACTTCAGTGGTGCAAAGCTGGAATGAAGAATGGTGATAAGTTGACTTCAATGATGACTAGGATTCGTGTGTGGAGATGCCTTGAGAATGTTTCTACCTGTAATCGACAAAAGCCTACGAATAAAAAATCATGCAACATGGCATGAGGTACAATTATTTATGACAATACACTGAGTGGACAGAAATTATGGGATACCTAGACCCACCTTTCGCCCAGATAAGGGCAGCCACACGGCGAGGCATTAAGTCCACTAATTTACTAAAGGGCTCCACAGGTATTTCCATCCATGCTTGCTGCACCGCTGTCCATAATTCCGTTGCATTCCTGGGTGGAGGATCCAAAGATTCTCCGCAGGGTTCATGTCCGGTGAACGGGGAGGCTATTCCATGGTGGTAAAATCTGCGCAATGCTCTTCGAACTGTGTTCTAGTCACCACAGCTCTGTGAGAAGAGTCCATTGCTCTGTGGGTGCACGATCACTATGAAGGGATGCAGATGGTCTGCAAGGATGGACACGTAACCTGGATCGTTCAGAGATGCGTTTAGACGTACCAGAGGTCTCAACGTGTGCCAGTTGAACACGCCCTTCTGGTTGTCCTTCTCTGCACCCCTTCCAACTGATCTACATTCTTCCTAAAGTAAGGCCTCCAGACCTGTATACAGTACTCGAGATGCGTCCTAACATGGCCTCGTACAAAGGGACAATCACCTCCTTTTCCCGACTAGAAAAGTTTCTGTATATCATTGATAAAATCCCTTGAGCTGTCCTGGCAGCATGTCTGCATTGCTCAGAGAATTTCATATCTGACTGCACAAGTAAACCAACGTTTTTTTTTTTTTTTTCATTCTCCACTACCCTGAGTGTAGTACCACACAATTGATAAGTTACTCTGGGGTTACTGCTACCTTGCATTTGTCAATGTTAAACTGCAACTGCCATTTCTCAGCCCATCGACCCAATTTTCCTAGATCTTCTTGCAGTTGCTCTCCCTGATGGCTGTCGTTAATCACCCTGCCAACCTTTGTATCATCTGCAAACTTAGACATTAAGCCTGATATACCTTCATCAATATCATTGATAAATATTGAAAAGAACGATGGGCCTAGAACTGAACCCTTGGCAACTCCACTAATAGCATTAGTATACGAAGAGCAGTGCCCATTGATTGAACTCTCTGTCTTCTTTCACTTAATCATCCCTTTAGCCATAGCTGTAAATTTTCCTTAATGCCACATTATTCCAGTTCGTACAGCAGTCTTTTATGTGCAAAAGTATAAAAAGCTCCCTGAAATCCAAGTATATATCAAAATTACTTTTTGCATCCAATTCCTTGGTCACTGCTCACAGTAACCAATCAGATTGGTTAGACAAGACTGCTCTTTAAAAAAAGTCCATACTATGATTGCAGTATCATTGCATGCCTTTCCAAATGGTCCTGCATTACTTCTTTAACAAGTGATTCCATTATTTTCCCTGGAACAGACTAAGCTAACGGGTCTGTAATTACCTTACTCATGTTGGCTTTTGATCCCCCTGTATGAATTGGGGATACATTCGCATATCTCTAGTCCACAGCGATTTCTTCTGAATCCAAGGATGCTCTCATAATTATAGCTAAGGGTTTACTAACCTCCTTTGCTGCCTCCCTTTATAATTGGGTAGATTTCATCCACCCCAGGTGCCTTTTTTATGTCCATCTTCAACAATTTCTCCTTAACTTTCCTTTCGGTTATTACAAAGTCATTTAGTTCCTAATGCACAAGGAAAAAATGCACAAGGCAGGTAATTAGGTAATTAACTATATAATGTCGGTGTAGATACACCATAGTTTACCCATAAATTTGAACTACGTATATAATGTGAAGGCATCGTTTTAATTGTATCTCATATTGTGGCGTGGCGCCTCCGTAGCCAGGTGGGAAGGAGCAGCAGTGCATAGCACACGCTTCTTGATTAGACCGGGGTTCGAGCCCGTCACCACCAAATATGGAGGATGCGGAAAGGTCAGGGAATGACCACCGCATATCCCGGAGCAATATGGCCTTAGTGCTCCGGGATATGCGGAGCACTAAGGCCATATTGCTCCGCATATCCCATATTGCTCCGCATATTTGGTTTTTAGGAGCACTAATGCTCCTAAAAACCAAAAAAAAACAACAAACAAAACAACAAAACTCATATTGTGGCTGCCTTCGCAACGAGCTAGCTGTTTTAATATTGCACTACTTCTAATAAATAACGCTTCTCTAGTAGAGAAGACTACTGTTATTTATTTTCAGTGGATACCACCACCCAGACGATCGCTTCGAAGCTAGTTGGACTCATCATCGGTGGGTGGGTGGTACGCTGGCAATGCAACATGTCATCACAGTTGCGAAGTTATTTCCACAAAATGAGAAATGCCAAATGGTGAAGCAGCTATCTCGTTGTGAAGGCAGCCACAATACGAGATACAATTAAAACGATGAATTTACACTACATACGTAGTTCAAATCTATGGGTAAATTATGGTGTATCTACACCGATTACTGTTAATATCTAAGCATTAAAAAAGTTTTCCTCCTGGTGATATTTATTCGAGCCAATGGGAGAAGAGGGTGAGGCAATTACATCATCCAAATGCAATTCATTATTGACATATTGACTGCTTCTATAACGTTCACCAACTTCGTGCACGGGATTCCCTGTCTAACCTTTGATTTTCCAGTATAACGTTTTTTTATATTTTAATGAATATTGTATATTTGTATATACAGTAATTTAGTATTTTGTAAATATTTGTACAGTTTGTAAATATTTCAGTAAAATATTTTAGTCCTGATCTTTGGGATGCAACAATATTCATCATGCATTAAGGAACCCAAAGCAAAAGGCCTTTTCCTAAGTAACCTATGTAAACGCAGGGGATACATTCGCATACAATGAACACTTTGCGTGGTGGGGTGAGCAACCATGCAAAGTGTACATTGTAAAGTTAAGAAAGATCAAAGAGTTTAAAAAAGTTGATTTATTAAAAAAAATTACTTTGTGATATTTATTCCACACTGAGAATGCCGCACACTACAAATGCACAGGAAAATAATTACATAGGTCATTTTTTGATTAGATATCGATCATAGTGACATGTGTTTTTGTCTGGTGGCACGGGGGGGTTTCTCCCAACTCCGCGGTTTTACTCTGTGTAGAATAAAATACTCTGCGTAAGGCCAGGGTGAGTGTTACTGTGTGTTTTTTATTTTCTCCCAGTACCCCCAGTTTCCTTTATCGACCCGGGGAGGTGGGCCAGGGCACATTAGGAGAGGAGAAAGCTCTGGCAGGGTGAATCCTGGTGTAGCCTAGGCATGCAAGGAGAGTCCAAAAAAAAAAATATATATATATATATATTGGAAAGGAAATAATGGGGCAAAAGGAAGAGGGTGGGATAAAATGAGCAGAGAACAGAGGGGGGGGGCAACAGTTGAGGCAATCGCCTGATTTTAAAGAGGAGACAGTACGGGGACCCTGGTCCAGAGAGTGGGAGTTGAAAGTGGGTAATGGGGTGAGCCACCACGCAAAATAGAGTAGGGGCCACGCAAAATAGGGTAGGTAGGAAAGGGGATTGGTGGAAGGAGACTCAACCACCCCAGGTGGTAGGAATAAAAGAACATAGGGAAAGAGATCCCTATGGTGGAGCGTGCTTTTTGCAGCTTTGTCCCACACTGGCCTGGGGGTTACCCTAATGGCCAGTGTCAGCATCCCACACCATGCCATCTAGGAAAAGCTACAGCATGGTGTCAGCTTGGATAAGCATGAGGCCTCTGAGGGCCTGCGTAGCCATCAGTCTGTCCAGTGAAGAGACTAAGATAGAACATGCAATTAATAATAACTTTCATTCACACAATTTTACTTTTTATAGCTTTTTCTTACTTTTTCTATTTTCTTTTATATAATAGATTAGATATCGTTCAGTGCGTTTCGACAGGTGTGTCTTTTACGTAGACTTACTCTGTCCTACCTCTACATATTACGTAGAAAAGTGTGCGCGGGGGTTGGCGAGCAAAGCGAGCAGGGGGTGAAGCCCCCTAGTAAATATTATAAATATAATAGTAGAGAGGTAAATAATTATTGTTCCTAAAAAGGAACAATAATTAATCAGAGAAGTTTCTTTTAAAATTCAGTTCTAGAAAAAATACTTCTAGTACAACTTCTGCATACGATACTGTAAAACTATATAATATCAGTGTAGATACATCATGGTTTTCCCATAAATTAAACTACGTACGAGTGTGAAGGCATATCGTTTTGTATCTCATGTCTCCCGCATTGAATCTTCAGATACTGTAAAACAGAAATGGTATGGTGGCGCCATCTATCGCCCCACAGAAAAGTCTATATTTTTACGAAACTTCCATGAATACTATAAACAGAATCAATTGCAAAAGAAATAATAAACCGTCTTATCCCAAAAAATAAAAGAGTAATGAGAGTTTCACTTATATTTTTATTATTCAGTATTTCCGATAAATCAATAAATAGAAATAAATTACTAAAATATGCTAATAGGTGCTTGATGATAATCATTATCGCTGTATAATTAATACACCGTTTTATTAATACTAACTACTGAATGTAAGTGGGGACGTTTCAATTTTGATTTATTTTTTCTAAAGAGAAATAGTGGCAACAATAACAACGTCAAATGATTTTAACCACAGTCCCAATGTGGCCGTCGCAAATAATATTCTTAAAGCATTGGCAAAGTGGTGCCATCTAGTGAAAGCAAACAAAATCTCTAAAATTCTATGGATTTACCGAATAATTTAGTATTTTGTATATTTTAAATATTTGTACAGTTTGTAAATATTCCAGTAAAATATTTTAGTCCTGCTCTTTGGGATGCAACAATATTCATCATGCATTAAGGAACCCAAAGCAAAAGGCCATAAAAATTCAGAGAAAAATAAGAGAAAATGGAAAGAACAAAAAAAAAAAAAAAAAAGAGTGTACCAACAAAATGAAATTCAGTAGGCTATAAATAGCAACATTAAATAATTTATAAAAATAAGTCAAATATACAATTGTTTAGCTGATACCGGAAATGGAATTTAACCAGTAAAAATTTATTCTGTATATGTTCGAGTGTTCATTGTAAAGTTAAGAAAGATCAAAGGGTTTACAAAAGTTGATTTATTAAAAAGAAAGAAATATATATATATATATATATATATATATAGACTTTTATTTGAATAATGTTTAAAATAATTGAAAACTGAATCTTTCATAATAAAAATAAAAAGATAAAAAGATAAAGCAAACATCAGAGGCAGCAAAAAGCATATTCCTCTACATAATGCTTGAAATATAAAAGAAAAGTAAATTAGAATGATAATTAAAAAAATAAAAATAATGCCAGTAGCATGGCAAAACAGAAGAGCGAAAATAGTCAAAATTAAACATAACGATCAAACCAACAGGGAGGGGAGAAAGGTAACAAGAGTAAAAATATTGCAGCAGAAACTCTGATAATTTAGAAATTCTAAATACAAAGATAATAAATTTTGAAAGCTAATTAAATAGAAATTTAACGACGCTCCCACTGTGGGGCACGAAGTCCAAATTTATGTGAAATATCACCAGCAGAGAAGTAAACCAACTACAATAAAATAAAACAAACATAAACCAAAAAATAGACTGACCATTACGCCCCATCTCAACAGAGGCCCACAAGGCCAATAATGGTCAGGGAATTGGTGCCCGTCAGTGGGGTTGCCGTTAAATTTCTATTTAATTGGCTTTCAAAATTTAATCGATTATTATCTTTGTATTTATACAAAGATAATTTATATAAACACACACACACACTGTTTTCACTAATTGGTATGCAAACTTTTTTTTTTATTAAGGATATTTGTAGGTAGGTATGTCTAATCGCCAGAGGCGGATTAAGGTAGGTTGAGGCCCCGGGCGCAGAAGACAATTTTGGGCCCCTTAAAAAAAAAAAAAGAGAGAGACAGGGAAAAAAAAAAGTACATGTTAACTGTTTTTTTAAATTAATAAAAAATATTATGTACTATTAATGTTTTATTTCCAATAAAATTTGAATATAATATATGTATAATATAATTAATAATAGCATAATAATAATCACAAAGTTTTGAACTAATAGTTGAACATATGTAAGAGTATAATTAATGATGGTATACGTATAATAGGAGTAACAATCAGAAATTTGAACAAAAAAAATCATAGAATTTTACTTGAAATTAAAATTACAAATGTGAAAATATTTAAATAAATTTTTTCTTGCTTTTCGTTTTGCAAACTTATTAACTATCTCATCACAATCAGTAATTTTAAGTAAATCGCTCTCTATATATAAAATAGCCGTATTATTTAGTCTTTCCTCTGAAACTGATTTTCTTAGATAATTTTTTACTCTTTTTAGACAAGAAAATGAGCGTTCCCCCGATGTGTTTGAAATTGGCATGGTTAACAAAATTTTCAAAATAATTTCCACATTTGGAAAAGTTGCTTTCATATCTAATGCTTTTTTGTATATATTATTAATTGATCGCTTGTCTTCTTCATCTAAATAGATTAAAAACTGTTCCAACTCATCTTTAAAATTGTTGGAATCAAGGTCATCTTTATAAATTTCTATTAAATTATTAACGCATTTTTTCTTTTCTTCTACACACAATGTAAACAGGAAAAAAACTCTAAAATTACTTAACATTTTCATAGATTTTTCCGCGTCTGTTCAGTTCTGCTGTTAAATGATCGCATATTACGTAGAGTACATTATGTAAAAAAAATTCCTTTCGATTTTCTGTAGATGTTCGCTCGGGATCATCTTCAAATGTTTTATCTGTTAGTTCTTTAACTTCTGATTCGATTTCGTTGAAATTATGTCTTATGTTTTCATTAATAAAAATTTCTAGACTTTTTAATAATGACGCACCTTTAACAATTGTGCAGTCAATAGATTGTAAAGATTTCCTTGTTGCATTGATTCTTTGCAAAATTTTATTCCATGGGACTGTCATTTACAGCAGTTTCATAATCATTCATTTCTTTAAGTAATGATTTTGCTTCAATAACAATTTTTTTTTTTCTTTTGTGGAATTGCATATCTCATCTAATGCCTCTTTTATATTTTTGTAGCCACATTTTAACGCTAAAACTGCATCAGCCCTAGCAGACCACCTTGTATCTGACAATTTCTTTAATGTATAAGAACCTTTATCCAATTTATTGCGTAACACGTTCCATCGAAACGTTGATGCAGAGAAAAAATAAACAAATTTTGCACGAATAAAAAATATCTGGAAGCATTACTACAACTCTCTGCAGTAACATAACCAACTAAATTAAGTGAATGACTGGAGCACGGAATAAACGTTGCTGATGGAGCATGTTGGCTTATTCTTGTTTGCAGACCATTGTACTTGGCCGACATATTTGCTGCATTGTCGTACGATTGTCCACGGCAATATTTTATATCTACTGGCAAATTTTGCAAGGTAGATAAAACTGTCTCTTCTAGATACTCCGCATCGTGTCTTTCTTAGGGAACAACTTTAAAAATCTTTCTTTAACATTCCCATTTTCTGATAAATAGCGCACTACAAAAGTAAGTTGATCCACATGCGCAACATCGGGTGTAGAATCTAAAATAATACTATAATATTTTGCGCATTTCATTTCCTCCACAATGTGTGCCCTAAGATAATCGGCAATTATTTGCAAAAGTTCATCACACGTCTGATGCGATAAGTAATTTACATGTCTGCTACCTTGATTTCCATACTTTTGTAAGTGCAACTTTAAAAAATCGTCATATTCGCTCAAATACTCTAAACTAGTCAAATAATTGCCTTTTCTCGAAGATGTTGCACTCTCGTTATGGCCTTTAAAAGCAATGCCCAAACTTGCGAGGAATTTTATTGTGGATACAATTCTTCGCAGAATCTCTCTCCAATAATTTTCTTTTTGCGATGTAATTTGCAGATTTTGAACGTCAACGCGATTTAACGTAGAGGAGCGCTTGTATAATGTACACATTGAAGCGATGTGCTCTTTTGACATTTCATGTTCGGACAAAGTTATTCCAATATTTTTCCAATTTTGGAACCCTGTAGTCAACTTAGACTTTGATCCCGAAAACATTTTGCATGGGTAACAATAAAATGATTTGGATGTTTCGGAAAAAAATTAGCCACGTCCTTTCTTCTTTTTCACCATTCGAAATTTTTCTGTAAAAATGGTCTTTACACAAGCCTCTGTAGTAAATGCGATCACCGTGTTTATAGACCGATTTAAGTGTAGTTATATCGCCTATATTTCTTGGTTTATTTGAAATTAGAAATTCGACCATTTCATTAGATAAAACGTTAGGCCACAGAGCAATATCTTTTAGTGTAACTTCGAATGGAATATTTTCCATTTGCGTTTCAATAATTTCTAATGGACTTTCTTCTATACTTTTTTCGACTGGTTTTTCACCTGGTTGACGGTTAACTGGTTTTTCATCTTCTTCATCATTGTTGCTTTCTTCTATACCTTGATTTTCAACTTGAACTAACTCCTTTTGTTGGATGATGGAAGTTCCTTGTTCTTCATCTTCATTGTTGCTCGAATTATGATGGCTTGAATGGCCAGCGCCAGTTATAAATTTGTCCAATGCTCCTTTCTGTTGGTTGGCAACTTGCTGGCGTCTTTTTTTTAGCCCCTGATAGATGTCGTTTCATTTTTTTTAGCTACCATTGGTAGGCTACCAATGAAAAGTCATAATAGTCTGAATGATTAGAATACTAGAGAAAAGATTTTTCGTTATAGTGCAATAAATTAATGATTAATTAAATTCAAAAATTATTCATAAACTACGAAAATCCAGGCGCTGATGTAACAACAGAAATCAATTTTATCTTAATATAATTTCAACAATATGCAATATACAGTGGTACCTTGGTTTGCGAGCATAATTCGTTCCGGAAACGTGCTCGTAATCCAAACCACTCGTATATCAAAGCGAATTTTCCCATAAGAAATCATGGAAACCCAGTTGATTTGTTCCAAAACTCGAAAATATTCATATACTGTAAAAATGATTAATACAAAATACATACATACCTTTTCATATTTTTAATATTTAAATTTAATATACGTAAAGCAATCGGATATATGGTAGGACCACTTTCACTGTCACTAACGGAATCACTGCTATCTGTTGACTCTTTCGTTTTGTGCGACTTTAACAAAGAACCTCTCCAATGACACTTTGCCTCCTCTTGAGGATTTCATGGAAATATGACAATTGCATTGTCCTTAAACATATTCATCGCTCGCACTATTACAAAATGAGGAGGCACGCTTGATACACATAAACAAAGCTCCGCGCATGTAGTAATTGAATAAACAACACACCGTAAAGGGTGAGATACACTATTAACACCTCACATTTTACTAAAGCACATTTCTAGGGGTTACTACCATAAAACAATAAAAACAATTTCCGTTTTTAAACAATTAAAAACAAGTTGCATTTCTGCTAGTGGAATCTGTTATAAACTGGTAGTAAACTCGATCTAATTGCATTTGCGATTACTGTATGCCGATAACTGGAATTGTGTTGGTTTTTACGTTATTATGGTGAAATGTGTTTCCCCTTCACTGATATAAAAAACATAAATACATTTTCAGAATCTTCTCTTCATTCCTATCTTGTTGGGGTGATTCCGGTCCGACTGCCATTTCTTGTAAACACAAAGGCCAATAGTGCATAAGCGAATTCGGTTCGTGTTATATAAGATATCGTTAAGTGTAAAGTTGGGGTTTCGGGGCCCTTCAGAAGTCGGGGCCCAGGGCGCGCGCCCGGTGCGCCCGCCGTTAAATCCGCCTCTGCTAATCGCTCTTAAGACGTCATGATGGTCAGGTCGATCTAGAGATCAGGGGGATCCGAGTGTGCGAATATTAATGTTGGAGGAAAAGGAAGGCAAAGATGGGTTTTCTTTTCCTGGACTGAGCCACCCGTTGGGATTTGAGGCCGATCTTCATTTTTTTCCTGCGAGATACTGCAAACTGTACCCATATATTATTTTCTCACTGTACATAAACTAACTTTATTGCTGCCAAAACACGTTTTTCATTCTATAATTGTCACGCTCAACTAAAGGTAACCCGAAACAACGTTTCAATGAACCGATTTAAATTTTAAAATCAGTTCTTTGCAAATTATTTAAATTTTTAAATTTAACTAATTTAAAGCTCGATGCTGACCTCAGCGAGATGCACAGGTCAAAAGCTACAGAAAGTAACTGCTATTCACGCAACAACGACACATTCGAGGTAGACATGTGGTGTAATTTTTTTTTTTCCTTCTATCTTTCAGAATTGAAAATATCTCTGTTATAGGACGCTTGCATTGTGAGATGCTAACTTAGCTGAACAATGATGGTGATTGTGACGAGTTCTCAAGTTTATAGTTTGGTTAAAACGGTTGTGTGACGTACAAAGTGAAGATGTGGATACATCTTTCCTTTCATTTGTTTGCTATTGAACGCCTTTTAGTATACTTTTATACACTTTTATATAAGCCACTTAGAATATTAAATTTGTATATCAAATTGCCTTACTTTGTAATTTACTTTCGTTGTGTTTTGTTGATGTAGAAAGGTTTTAGGTGCATCGGCAACTAATGCCATATTGCTCCATATATATTGTCTGTAAATTGCGTGTGTTCTGTGGTCGATTTTCTGTTTTACGAAAAACCCGATTTTCCAGGAGAAAAACAATGCTACCCTCGCCTGAGACCGACTAACTCAACCATGTTGTGAAAAAGGCCCATAAAAATTCCTCACGTCATGGTTTTCCACCTGGTGTGGGGGAGGACGCCGATTCTACCAACTGGGCTACCTACGAGGGTTCGTTGTTTCATAAAAATTGTAAACTCCTGGCTAGTGGGCGTGACGCGTATATTGCGACATAAACTTATTTTATCCATTGTTTGTTTTTTAATGTTGCAATAAAGATTCTCTCTCTCTCTCTGTTTGCCCTAACTCTACAAACGTAACGGTACAGCGTAATACATACAACTTAATACATATTATTGAATTTAGATATCTATCGATTTAGTGTGGTATTCTCAGTTATATTTAATTTAAACTAGAATCGTGGCTCAGAAAGGAATCGGCTCAAAGTAGCGGGAGTGCTGTGGCTCGAGGGAAAACTGAAGGAAGCAGTTCTCCATAGAATCACAACCTTACAAAATGCGCTACTTGTGCGATGTTTACGGACACCTAGAACGGGACGTGATACAGCCAAGGGGGTCTTAGTGAGTGAGTGGTGAAAAGAGTGTGAAGAAATTAAGCGCGATCTCAGCGTTCTGATGGGCATTTGTGAGGGCTTGAAGAACAGGGTGGATACCCTTGAATGGATTAAAATAGCGGCCCATCAAGCTCTCAGCTGCCCAACTCAACGCCAGAACTCACACTTCTGCATCAGGCAAGACAGTGGCAATCCTCAAGGCAGCTTGCGCTGATCCAACATGAGATAGTTATTGTCGGTGACTCTTTTGTCAAGGAAAGGGATATTGTGCAAAAAAGGAGAGGTGGAAGGACAAGGGTATGTCTGCCAGGGGCAAAAGTATATGATATTGTAGAGCAGATATAACCTTTTAAGGGCACGAAATGATATTGTTGTACATGTTGGCACTAATGATATTAAGAACAGGAAATCTTAGGACTTTCTTAACAAGTATAGGGCAATGATGAGAAAAAGTCCCGAGTTAGGGTTAAATTTAAGTGTCTGCAATTCTTCCCAGACACGATAGGAGAGAGTTCATTGTGAGAAGCTTATCAATCAATTCGGCCCTAGGGAGGTTGTGAAAGGCTCATGGGGCACAATTTTTGTCGGGGTGATTTGTGCTTGTTAACAGGAAAGACTGTTTTTACAGGGATGGTATACACTTAAATAGAAGGGGGTGCAAATATATTTGCTGATGGTATCCAGACAGTGTTAGGTGGGTCGGAAAGCTGCTAGCTTGGAGGAAAGGGATATACATAGACTAATGGATTAACATAGTGGGTTGGTACAGTGCGTAATAAATTAACTACACACTGTAACAACCTCCCTCGTCGGTAAACTCAGAACAATTTTTTGATTATAGAAAGGCCATATTTAAGTAAATTTCCTCTAAAACACAGCAGTCAATTCATCTACTGATTGCTGGAATATTGGCCTGGCCCAAAGCAATCCTTCCAATTCATCCTAAAGCGAAGCAGTGCTTTAAAGATCGTGCTTTGGAATTCTTCAATGAAGCCTTTTCATGCATACGCCTTCAAACCAAGTCACTACAGGTTGCTCAGTATGATATGGTGCATTGTAATGGTGAAACAGAAAAGTGTCCTCCCTATACTGTTGTTACAGTTTAAGAAGAGGGGAATTGTCCAGAATATCAATGTGCTACATGACATTCATTTTTCTGGGAACGATGACTAAAGGTAAAAACCACGAGAAACCACACCAGACAGTGACAGCACCTCTACTAATCTTCACACTTGGGACGATACACTTTGGTAAATAACATTCTTCGGGCATTCACCAGACCCAAACACGGTTATCAGATCGTAAAATCTTATGCAATGATACATTTTTCCATTACACAGTTTTCCAGCATCCCTGAGACCGTTATGATGGGTTGTGCACCAAGAAAGTCAACGCTGTACAATGCATTGCTCTGATGTTTGAGTTGTGTACTGCAGCTCTTTCTTAAAATCCGGTGAAATGCAGCTTTCTACGTATTGCCTTTGTACTAATATCAGTTTCTGTGGCCTCCTTGAAACGTCCGGTTGAAAATATTAGATGAGGAGTGGCGGGATCTGCGTAACTCTTCTGAACGCCCTCCTATTTCTTTCCTTCAATTTCTGTGGTCGACCCCCACCACTTTCTGGCTGTAGTAGCACGATCATGTTTCTTTTTAGTAATTACGTCAGCTGCAATTGATCTAGAACATTGCATTTTTGTTGCAATACCACGAATAGAATGATTGTTAATATGGCATCCTATAATGACCCTCCCCCTTTGGAAGTAGCTAAGCTCAGCGCCTCTACCCATCAGTGCGATTTTGTCGATTTGATTAGTTCTAGCATTAACACAGTTGCTTTTGTATTTATTCCTGACAATGAGGATATCGGGTATGGTTTATTTTATCCAGATCCCAGGGGTGTCCGGATACTCTTGACAATATAGTGGATATATCATCAATTTAAAAAAAAGAACGTTTTTGTTCACTAAATATCAGTAGAATATAAGCTTTTATTTTTAAGCAATTGTTTATATAAGACTATATATACACAATAAAACTTAATTATTTACTTTTTTTTTTCTAGGAATCGACAAAAAAAAAAAAAGTTAGGTAAAAATTTCTAAACAACGTAGATTTGAAGAAATTTAGGTTCATATATTGAATTTTTCGTATTGAATCGAGATTTTAAAATTCAATTCAATATGATATTAAACGGTATCCATGATTATTAAATCTTTTCTAGTAGGAAAAAGGACGTCGTTATTCATCTATATGAGACAGTGAGTGGTTGGACAGAAGGAATGGTATATTCAGCTCTGTAGTCCGCACCTAAACAAGACATAAAACTTCTGGAGAAGGTTCAGAGAAGGGGAAATCACATAAGTGATCTGTGCAAAGCAATGGACATATGAAGAACGCCTTAGAAGACGTGGACTGCAGACAACCAGACATCTAAGGGAAGGTCTGATTGTGGTGTAACAGGCACTGAAGATTAAGTAAAATTAATAAGGAAGGTTTGTCCTCCGTCATGGGTGAGAGAGAAGAACCAGGGGACAATCTCAGGAAATAACAGAAGACTGGACCTCATGAAATTCACCTATGGGCAGCGAGTTGAAAAATACAGATAATTTGTCACTCAAGTGGCACAGACAGAGTTCAGCTAAGTTCAAAGCGGGATTGAATGGATACCTTGTGGGAATAGTATGAATGTTTTGTTTTATTATTTTATATTATTATTTTTTGTTTTGTTTTTATTTATTATTATTTTATATTATTATTATTTTTGCTTTATTTCAATTTATTTATTTTTATCATTTGGCCTTAATATTATACTACTAATACTAAATTAATATTGACATGATATATGAGTTTGGGACAAAAAAAACCAACAAGTTTTTGGTTTATTAAAAAAATAACTTTTTTCATTACCTTCTATTTGTTTTAACTTTTAAAAAAATTAAATGTATGAAGCTTCTAATATTTTTAATAAAAAATCCATAAATAAAAAATCAATAGTTTGCTTCTCTTCTTGTGGCATCTCGCCTAACTCACAACATCATGCTGCTTTGCAGAGATAAAACTAATATTCACTGCACAGGACAGATTTTAGTGTTTGTAATCGCCACAAGGTGACTTGATGCACGTTCTGAAAGACGCAAGTGGGGGCCGTAAAATACCTTACTTAGAAAATCTACAAAAATGTATAGATAATAATAATAATACATTTTATTCATCAAAAAATTTGTTTACAATAAATAATAATAATAATAAAACCACAGGAATGGTGACAAAGACCCTACATAACAGCCTACAAGGAACTCCAGAAAGTCGCAATCCTGAACACCTGTAGGATAGTCAGAGAGTTCCTCGACCAACAATAACACCAGACATAACAACCACCCTGTGTACTTGGTGGCAATAACCGTCAAGGGGTGGACCCCAGTAAGGGAGAAATATAAGAGCAACAACAATAGTAATAATAATAAATTTATCCCACTTTTAAGTTACACTTGTTAGGAGATAACAGCAAAACGGAAGGGAGAACACGCAAGCCAAAGGATTTTTTTTTGGGGGGGGGGGTCCCTTAGAAACAAGATATGAATAACAATAAAAACATACAGTTCTGAAGTTGTACATGTATTATTCAACAGATACATCATTAAAATAATTGGAATTTTTTGAACATTTCATGATAACCCCCCCCCCCCTCCAGGTTGGAGGAGTGAAAATAAAAAAAAAAAAAAAACACCACATGTGTTACGTGGTTTTCAATACTACTAATAATTTCATTGTGAACATTTTTACAATGGGCATTACGAAAGAATAAATGATGAAATGTGTGCATAGACTAACTCAAACTTTTTTGACAACTGTTCCTCTGTGAAATTTACATTATTTCCACATTGGTAAACTAGGAAGGTCTGATGATGCTTTACCAAAAATTAATCATAAACGCTGCCTGTAAACTAATTAGTTGAAGCATTTGAATAAACTAGTTGATGGGTTTTAAATTTTAACTTTCCAACATTTCGCCTTCAATAAAGCAATTAATTTTATCGTAAAGTGTTCGTCATTTCGCAAAATATTTTATATCCTTCAGGCATCACATAAATGATTTTGTTTTTTTTTTTTCAATTCATGAAAAAAATTCTTCTTAAAAGCCTATAAAACCATCACCATAACTCAGAACATAGAACACATAACGAGTACAGCATTTGCTGTTTTCAAAAGTTCGCAGTAAAATCTCATCTCTTTCTACTCAAGCTATCCTTTGCATATTTATTTCACCATTTCATTGCCTTTTTGGTATTTTTAATGATTTATTTGCGATATATTTATCGTATTTACGTTTGTTTTCGTTCCCTTGACAACAGGCGCACCACACTGATTGGGAAGTAGATATATATTAAAAGATATATCAAAAGGAGATAAGTGCATCGTAGAATTAATTTAAAAAAAAAGGAAATTTGAAAAACAGACACAAATAGGTACACACCTGATGCAGCACTCATCACACATTTACTGGGATGTCTTGATTAATGTGTCCGGCGTCATTCGCAGCGATATTTTTAATGCCCTTCTAAAATTTATTTGAACAAAAAAAAGCCGTTTTTGAAAACAAATATTCTTGCCTGCTGGAGGTCGTGTGAATGCGTACCCGCCACAGTATGCTTATCAGTTGTGCGATCTTCTCCCCCCTTCCATTAGACTTCGGACCAAATTACTTCCCGTCCCTTCTGTCTGAAGCACCTTGTGCCAACTCCAAGTTCCTCATTTGTCAGCTGACTTCATCCCTTCCCACCAGGGGGCCATCATGTTGATGTAGAACCTCCACACCATACTAACAGCTCCATTGATAGGTCCTATTCACGATGACATATCAGTGGAGATATTTTTCCTGCCTCGACATAACCTACTGTCGAGTTCTTAGCGTGTGGATAACCTCTCAAGACACAACAAGGCTAACTAACGACCATTTGTAGTCGAACCACGTGCACAGCTGATGGAGATGGACGGAGGGTCAAGGTTTAGGAACGCTAAATCTATGGTTGAGTGGAAAAGGTGATTCACATTCTGAAATAGAAACATGCAATGAAGCCACTCTCTTCATATTCCCGCATGTGTGCGTGCGCGTAACATTAGATTTCGTCCCTACTTAAAATATTTTTCGCGCATGAAAATTACTATATCTGCCGGTAGATGGCGAGAGTTTCAACGTTTCTCGATACGGATATAATCCTCAATTGTTGAAAAGAGTATTTGCCATCCGATCAACTCTGATCGTGCCAATTACTTCAAGAATAATCTTCATTGCTTCTGAAAGATAAACGACAATAACTGATAAGGAAATAAGATTCCTTATCAACAAGTTGTGGCGAGGTTCTTTTACAGATGCTTAGTCGTACAAAATCACATAAAAAATCACTATAAATTTACATATTAATAAAAAATAGTTAACGTTCCCCCAGATTGAAGAAAAAGAGGCAATTGTTAGTAAGAAATTTCTGTTTAAAATATCACGCATGTTAAAGAAAGCACAAAATAATAAAAAAAATAAATAATAAGTAATTTTAATCGACAAACAGAACCAAAGCAAGTCGTGTAGCGCTTCAGCCCTCTGAATCAATGATTAAATATTTGAATCACTCTCACAACCTTTCAAAAGATCTATTACTGCAATTTTTGAGCAAAGTTTAGTTTTTTTTGTCTTTCGTTTTAATACTTAGGACAAATTTTCTTTCTACAGAATTTTCAACGTATAAGAGTCATAATAATATGCGAACTAACTACAGCTATACCCTTAACGATATATATTTAAACAGAGTTAACAAGTAGGTTACAGCTGCGTAATTTTGTGCATCAAGTTGTACAAAATAGTGTTTTATTTTTGTGGCATATTATATTAAGATTTTGTTTATCGTTCGTCTGTGATAAAAGTAATCTGTTTTATACTCCGAAAGGACGTATAGAACCAGGCGTTTACAACCACAGAACACGTATTTTTACAAGTTACTTCGATTTCCTTTATAATATAATTTAAAGTCTTTCCTTCATTGTGAACTCTGCTATTTTATTAGAATCGTACCTCTTGAAGTGAGAAAAACTTACTAAATTTTTCTTTAACAGGAAGAAGCCCTTGCCCGTTATATACTTAACTATACCAAAAATCGTGCATCCTGAATTTAAACTAATTTCATATGAGGCATACAGTAACACAGTAATTCTCTCTTTGTTAGTTTTCATGCTCGCTTTCTTCGGTGCCTTTTTATATCCAGACTTGTCGGGGAGAAGTTCAGAGTACAGTGCTGTTTCGTCACGGTTGTACAACTGTTCATCTGTGAATTCACCATCTTGAATAGTCATGTTACTCAGAAATTCAGGAAACACTTCTGCCGTTGTAATGTCCCCAAATGCAGATTCGCCTACAAAGACTAACCAGGGGTTCCCATGACAAGCGTTCCATTTCCAAAGCTCTTCAGAAGCTTTAAATGTGCCATCATCTCGACCAAGTAGCTTATGAAATTTAAAAGTGCTTATGCTTTCAAAATTACTACATTTATCGGTACTCCTTCACTACGCTTCTGCAGAAACCACTGGTATAAGCATTGGTCCACATCACTGTTTTCACAAGGTCTAGTTTTCTTTCTTTGGAAGTCTACTTCATTTTCTAGGGAGTGTACGAACGAACGCAATTTTCCTTCCTCTTTCATCCAACCGCGAATCATTCCTTCTGTAATTACACACTCGCGAAATATATTGCATGTACACTTTTTTTTTCAGCACTCTTAACTCTTCGATAATCTTTATCCTTTCTTCAACTGCATAATTTTTTTATTTTGATGGCCTTTACTGATTTACTAATTTTTCGGTGTATTTATTTCCGATGCCCTAGAAAATAGAATCAAAACCAAATCATTCGGCCTGTCATATTTCCGAAGTGAAGTGACGTGATTTTTTCATATATCACTCGTCAGTTCATATTTTTTGTCTAGTTGGCCCTTAGCAGATTTTGCTGTCCTAAGTGTAATTTGTAGTCGAAGAAAAGGATGCCATGTGCTGTTGTTTACAAAAATTTACTTTTTAAGTAACGTAGCGAACGATAACCGTATTCCCCTCCACAGGTAGAGGAAGGGAATATGGCTACCTTCCCACATATATGCTCTTTGACTGCATCTCTAGGTGAGGAGAGAAACTGGGTGTCTACAGTAATTAATCTCGATAAGTCCTGTTGTTTACAAAAATTACTCTGCAACCGAATACGGAATATATCGAAGCTAATATGCAGCCAATTTTTAGCTAACTTCCCCTCTTGGAAATACGTAGTAGGATGTACAGCAGATACGAATATATACGGTATCACTTTGGGGGCATGTCATACTCGCGGTATATTCGAAACCGCGGTATGAAGAGACGCGTTATATCGAGGTTGCACCGAATTTTGATTTACTGATGTGTCAGCATCACTTGCCCTCCTCTGATAATTTGTCTAATCCTTCCTTGAATTACAATCAAATATTACTTTGAAATTATTTTGAAATTACAGGGTTTCGCGAAACTCTCATTGAAAGACTGCGCTTTAATTTGTGTTAAAATATTGTTAACATATCTCAAAACCCTCTTTCATCAAAAAATAAAATAAATAAAGAATAACGAGGGTAGATTTATCTAGCGCTCTCTCTCTCTTATTGAAATTTTCAAGGATCTCAGCTTGAAAACCTATGTTCTGTACTGTCCAATTGAAAGACCCAATGGGCATTAAACGGGATCGTTTAATGCCCTGTGGTAGGAGATTATTTATTTATTTATTTAATATGTTCTGTAAGAAAGAGATGCCACAAGAAATTATGGTGCTGAGAGAGAATGATTCATAGCTTGAGTGGACAAAAATATTAATCCATGAAGTATTGTCTATAAATACGTTATCATCAATTTATTGTATGGACCAATTAAGCAATAGCCGTCTGTATGCAACAAATACTGCATTTGATGTCTCGATATTTTCATGATGTTGGAAAACTTTCTTTGTATTTCCATGCCTGCACTCATGAGTTTTATTGTACAACGCGGCTTCGGTCTCTTCCCGAGGGAACATTCGAAGTCGATAATATTAACAAAATCCTTCGTGCTACCATTGCACAATGGAAATCAATGTTTGACCTGACTGCGAAGCAACTAACAACTGGCCTAACATCACGACAACGACTATATTTCTGCGCAAATTGTAATTGTCTTATGCAGCCCACCCTCCAAATGTCCTCCCTGTTACGTGACAGCCAGGAGAAACACGAGCTGAATAATAAATTTCAGTTACGTTCAAGTCGGTATTTACCTTCCATGACCATCAAAGCGTTTCCATTGCATTAGGGGATAAAAAAAAAATAATAAGAAAGAAAGAAAGAAAACCATCTGACGTCACACCCAGCAAACGGATGGCGTATACGGGTAAAAATAGTATTAATAATTGGGAAACACGTTTGAAAAGACACTTGCAGACAAGGTTCAATTGTCTTCCACACCTAGAGGCGTCATCAAACGTAACCCGACAATCGTCAACCATTACGAGGTGGGGGGGGGGAAAGAGTAGAAGTGGAACTTTACCATTTTCTTGTGTCGCTGAATAATCGCTACCGGGAAGCGGGCATTCCAAAGAAAACAATATGACGGTTAATTTTTCACATCTTCCTGCTGTTCAAATACTCCCGACAATGATACGCGGCGACGGACACTGAACGAACAAAAGAACAGATGACACCTCTGTCTAAAGTGACGAAGATGGAAGAGGTTCCCCCGAAGGCATTGCCTTCCGAATCGAGTCTCGGTAAGCTGTTAACTAGTGTGACCCGACAGTCCGACGTGATGGTGGGTCTTTGTGTTCCGGACACAAAACTCGCGTGTTTGGGCGGCATAAATCTAACTTTTTCCTCTCTCTCTCTCTCTCCTTCTCCTTGGCCTCCTCTCTAGCATGTCGAAACTGCAGCGTTGCATGCTACGCTGGCACTTTAGCGTCGTCTAACCCGATTCTTCTACGAGTGCAAATGGCGCCAGTTAAAGAAAGAAATATGACGCAGAAGTCATGAGAACTGAGGCACACAATTAGGCTTAATGTCTATTATATACCGTGGCTGGCTACGCTGTGTGGTAAGCCAAGCTTCGCTACCGTGTTCTTAATGAGTCACGGAACACGGTTAAGTAAACAGACAGTGTCTATTTGTAATTACTGTATACTACTTTCAGAATTAAAGCCCTGGTGAACGGGGAAGAGAAACATTACCATATTTTTCCTTCAAAGAGGACTTGCCGTCTTTGACAATGGCGATAAAAGGCTCTTCCGACAGCATGAAAAAAAAAAAAAAAAAAAAAAAGGAACCACAAGATTTGTCCAGTCATCCGCATGACTATCTAATAAACGGGTTTCCACAAATTAAAATGCCCCCGGGATAATTCGCTCCGAACTTGTACAAATAAAATTCTTCTGTTCTTTCTGGGTATCTGAAATGGACTTTATTCAAAGACCAAATTCTTTCAGAAATTTACAAGGTTTGTGTAATAGAGGTCGCTTAATGGATTTTTCTTTTAAAATCGTATGTCTGGTGCTGCCATCTATAGGTCACAACTCGTAATCTAAACAGGAACCTTAAAAATGTTTGGATTACTTTCACCTCTGTAATACTCCGAGAGAGAGAGAGAGAGAGAGAGAGAGAGAGAGAATGGTATCTAATTTGGCCAATTTGAAGTTGGCGTGCTGTTTCCCGGTTCGTTTATCGCCATTTGCTGGTTGTACGCTGTTAATACACGTGCAGTTATCACCTGTGTGGGTGAAACTACAGCCCGTGCATTCTAATGATTTTGTCGCACAGAACGCTGACCTTAATCTCTCCGGCACAGTTTTCTACCAAAACACTTCCTACCAGATGTCAAGTGGGACCCGTTAAAGAAATAAAAAATAAAAATAAAAAAGCCAGGCAGATGCTACAAGTCTCGTCTAAGCCGATCGGTTCGTTATCAGTGTCCATCAGTCGATCAATCTCGTGCCGTCTATGAGAGCTGTCAGTGGTTGGGCCTAATAATTTAGAAAACCACCTGGGAGCAGTAGTCTAATGACCGTCACTCTGTCTTTGCTCCTGCCAAGTGTTGAAGTCAATATTTCCGCGAGACTATTAAATGTGAAAAGGGTCGTGTTGTCTCGGATGGTGGCTTGAATTTGGCACCGAAAACAATAAGCACATTGAAAGAAATGAGAAGGCAGACCAGAATGCAAAATGAGTGTACAGCAGAAGGAGCATTATTAATCACTTCCTGTGCTTTTCCCGCCCCTTGTTTTCTCTAGAAGGCAGGGGTGTAGTAATGAAGGTTTTCACGTTACACTCACGTACACTAGCGGACACAGGTTGGCTAACGAGCCCCACTATACACGAAGGTCATCTTTAGTCCTCTCGTCTAGTTTCCTTATTGTCTTGGAGATAGAATGAACGCTTGTGTTTCGTGCGACAAACCAACCTACTTAACACCAGCGTTACTAACAACGTTGAGTGATCTGTCAGGTCTTTTTTTTAATTTTTTTAATCCTTTCCACCCCTTCCTTTTCCCACGTCAAACTAAGAATATCAAGGTGAGAAGCAGCAGTTGGTCCAACAATAACTTGTAAAGCTATTCAAAACTCCCCCCCCCCCACACCTTTCGACTTCCGTAAAAGATCCGCAATCGCTATATTTATCGCTACGCATTTCAAGTTCCCTGTTAGCACCCTATAAGACTGAACTGTGTAAAGTCAGTAACAGTTCAAATCTATTATAAGACAGATAAATTATCGTGTACACTACCCCGATGAGCCAAAACATTATGACCACCTATCTAATATGATGTTGGTCCTCCACGTGCATCCAAAACAGCTCGTACCCAGTGAGGAATGGACGCTACAATATTTCTAAATGTGTCTTGTGGTGTCTGGTACCAACATGTAACCAGCAGATCCTTTAACTCCTGTAAGGTTCGTGGCTGAGACGCCGCAGATCGGAGTTGCTGTTCCAGCACAAACCACAAATGCTCGATGGGATTGATGTCTGGGAAATTTGGAGGTGGTTTGGCATGGCGCATTATCCTGCTGAAAGATGGCACCGCCAGAGGGGAAGACCGTTGCCATGAAAGGGTGTACCTGGTCAGCAATGATGTTTAGGTAAAGTGTAAAGTGTTTTCGTGTCTAACGGCACCAGAGGGTTCCCCCCATCTCCGCGTAGCTTTCATTGTGGGTGTCACAGTTCACTGTTAAGGACAGAGATTTAAAAGTGTATGGGCTATGTACATGTGTAGTGTTATGTACCGTTGTTCTTCTGGCCATTTTTAGGTAGGTGATAGACTTCAGTGTGCCTGGCACATGGATGACTGGATCCAGGGTATCTCAGCAGAACATCGCCCAAAGCATGACACCAACGCCACCGGCTTGTTTTTGTCCCACGGTGTATCCAGGCGCCATCTTCTCCAGGTAAACGACGCGCACGTACCCGGTCGTCCACATGGTGCAATAGGAAACGTGATTCATCGGACCAGACGATGTTCTTCCAATCACTCAAGGTCCAGTTTCGATGCTCGCGTGCCCATTGTAGGCGTTGTCGCTGGTGAACCGTGGTTAGCATGGGCATTTGGAGTGGCCTGCAGCTTCGCAACCCCATTTTCAGCAGGGTTCGATGTACTGTGTGTTGGAACACATTACTCCCGTCACTAGCATTCCAATTACCGGCTAGTTGCACCACAGTCTCCCTTCTGTTGCCACGTACCATTCGGGAGAGCTTTCGCGCACCTCGAGCATTGATGAGCCGTGGTCGTTCGACACCTCGTCGGCGGTTCGTGGGTTTCCCCTCCTCGCACCGATTTCGGTAGGTACTAACCACGGCTCGCCGTGAGCATCCCACCAGCCGTGCCGTTTCGGATATGCTCTGACCCAGTCGTCTGTCCATTACAATTTTTCTTTTGTCAAACTCGCTTAAGTTTGCTGCCTTTCCCATCTGAAGAACAAGAGTTACACTGATTAACGGCGCTCAGTATCGGGAGTATATACCGTGTCCCGACTCGCGCACGCGCCGTAGTTCACCTGCAGTTACTTCGATTTGCATAACGACTCGCTGGTCATAATGTTTTGGCTCATCGGTGTATTACAGTTCTGGTTTTAGTAGTTTAGCGATGAACTACGATATATTTTCGATAACAAAATATGAAAAGAATCAAAAGATGGCGCTAGGAGCAACCGTGAAAATAACTGTTTTTCTTTATCGTATATTCTATATATTGTAATAAAGGCATTTTGTCGTATATTTATGATTGCCATGAAAACTGCTATCTTCAAGGAAGTATTCTGAACTACGGAAGTTGACAAACATGAAATATAGTGAACAGCAAATAACGGCACGAACATGTCAGTCGTAGATAATGACAATGACAAAAATTACTTTTGTTGTTTACTGTTCCTCACGTACGAGATTTGTGTTTGTAGACTTGTGCCAAGTCATCAATGCGCTTCACGCATAATACCAAAAGCTGACAAAAATTGAAAACTGAAACTCTTCCCAATCGTCTGTAGAACAAACTAGCTCGAGGAGTAAATAGTAAACTCTGTGAATCGCCCTCGCTTACGTCAGAAGTGGTCAGTTACCTAGGGTGTTGCACACACATAAGGGAGACCAAAGTTCCACTTCGTTGAGCAGGATGCATTTAATGCTCCGTTTATGCATTTATACGAGTGTAAACAAAAGAAGTGTGTTGTTGCAATGCTGTAGGATAAAGTTGTGAGCTAAGGCAGAGCAACGGCATACTCCTAAAAAAAAGTTAGTTGCTTTCATCAGTGGGCTGTGGGATGCGTGTAATAAAACTTAGTTTTTTTTATCTCTTTCGTTTATTTTTATAGTTACAGCGACGCAAGAACTTGTAAGAACTTCGAAGTTCAAGCGGCAAAGTTAATTTGCACCGTAGGTCTAAAGAAGTCCTTCAGGTACTTTTCGTGTCAGACCTAATGTTTTTTATCTGCAAGACAGATGGCACTCCTAGCGAGAATTTTCCGTCCAGCCTCCAAATTAATTTCAATTACCTTCTAATGACTGCTAATGATGAAGGATAAGAACGTTAAAGCACCGTGCGGTGTTTTTTGTAGGAATGTAATGGAAAGTGGAGGGTTAAAGAGCGCCCTTAATCGAAGTAACCCGAAATCATTAATGGTCTACCTGGAGACTATTATTGCCTAGCCTACAGACAAACAGAAAAGCGAGTTGTTCATACCGCAAATACGTGGGGTTCATTTTTTACAAGCATTCTCATCCACAGGCGAATAGGAAAAGGGAAAGATTGAGCAAGTTTTTGCCCTGATGCGAAGAATAATCTTATTACTGTTTGGTAACATTTGAATGAAGTAATTCGTTGTACAGTATGTACGACTTAGGTAACTCGTGCTCACATCATTTAAGTGGTGTTGATACTTTGATACATAGTCTCTTTGGAGACAGCCAAAAAACAAAAAATGAAAATGAATTTTTTTAATGAAAACGTCATTTGCATGTACATTATTATTATTATTATTATTATTGCT
The DNA here is from genome assembly GCF_048544385.1 of Mastigoproctus giganteus. NCBI lineage: Eukaryota > Metazoa > Arthropoda > Arachnida > Uropygi > Thelyphonidae > Mastigoproctus > Mastigoproctus giganteus. Next base: position 63,755,230 of record NC_143584.1, on the reverse strand, counting down.
TTTATATTGTTTCTTCCTGATTGGTGGGGGGGTTTCCACCTCGTTATGGGTATTGCTACCAAGTACACAGGGTGGTTGTTGTTATGTCTGGTGTTAATGTTGGTCGAGGAACTCTCTGACTATCTTACAGGTGTTCAGGATTTCCACCGTCTGGAGTTTCTTGTAGTTGTTCGCTGGGAGACCTATTGCTGCTAGGCTGTTATGTAGGGTCTATGGCACCATACCTATGGTTGACACGATGATCGGGATGGTCGATGCTTGTTGCATATGCCACATCTCTCTGATCTCCTATCTTAGATTCGTGTACTTCCTGAATTTTTCCCCATGGGTTTTCTTCGGGTTGCCGGTGTTGAGAACCGCTATGTCAATCAGATAGGTAGCATTTTCCTTCTTATCCACAAGGGTTATGTCCGGTCTGTTGTGCGAGATTGTCTTATCCGTTGTTATGGCGCGGTCCCAGTACAGCTTGTGGGTTGGGATCTCTAGTACTGCCTGGGGTTTGTACTTGTAGTACGGTACACTTTCTTCGATCAACTGGTATTTCCTTGCTAGCTTCTGATGTATTAACCTGACTACCTGGTCTTGTCTATGAGTGTACTCAGTCTGGGTGATCACCCAGACTTGCATCCCGCGGTAATGTGTTGGATGGTTTTTGAGGTCAGGTGGCATTGTCGAAAAGTGTCATCGAACACTCCGGGCTCCTTGGCGATGTATTTTCTATAGTTCCTGGTGTTGATTACCTGGTATTGGATGGCGAGCATGAATCCTTCAGTCTCGGGGAAGAGCGTCCCGCTCGTGAGCCATGAAGCAATTTTATCTATGTGATCTTGATGGAGAACATTGTAGTGGAGTGTCTTCTCTGCCCATCTCTTCTCATGGAGTGTCTTCCTTCCTTGGTTTTCTTGCGTTCTAGTTCTACCCAGAGGACTCGGCTGTTGTCTAGCTTCGTTTGTGCCTCCTGGTTGAGGGAGGACTTCTTGCTTAGGTTGAGTGGGGTATACCGCTTGTCTATCTTCTTTATGGTCTGCTGGAGTGCTGCCGTGTGTTTCTGGAAGTAATCCTTCAGGTTAACTATCGCTGCCTTCTGTTGCTCAATGAGGTCTATCAAGCCCCTTCCTCCTTCTTTCCCGGCAATTGTCAGTCTCTCCCCGGGTGATTTCGGATGGTGTTAGCGCTGGGACTGCATAAGTGTTTATGGCTTTAACTGTGTTCCCTCCGTTCAGCTTTGCTTTCAGCAGGCTTCTGAATCTCTGATGGTATTTTTCTGTCAGGCAGGCCTTAATTTCCTTTTGCTGTAACTGCTGAGCCTGCATCATCCCCAAGTATTTGGAGGCCTCTCCCTCTGCCATGGCTTCAATCTCTTTACCAGTCTGCAGCTGGTAGTTTCGGTTGACTAATTTTGCCTGGTGCAATCCGTGGGTCTTGCATTTGTCTAGACCAAATTTCATCCTAATATCATTGCTGAATTCTTCGGTGATCTGGAGTAGTTGCTGGAGGTACTTCTCGGTTCCCGCGTAGAACTTGATGTCATCCACGTACATCAGGTAGCTGAGGGTGTACAGGTTCTTCCTTCCTTCCTTCTTTGAGGTTATATCCGTACTTGCTACTGTTGAGCATGGTAGATAGCGGGTTAAATGCTAGACAGAACCAAAATGGGCTCAGGGCATCTCCCTGAAAGATTCCTCTCCTGATGGGGATTAGCCTGGTTGTGATGTTTTCGACCTTAATGGTGGTACTCCATTTCGCCATAGTTTCTCCTAGGAAGGTTGTCACCCTCTCATTTCTTGTACGTCCTTGGTTTTCTTGCGTTCTAGTTCTACCCAGAGGACTCGGCTGTTGTCTACATTCCTGCTCCATATGTTTCCCCAGAACTCCTCAATCCTCTTCTGCTCGGGGGGGGTCCGTTCCCTTCTTTCCCGTCTTCTCCGAGACCCCTGTAGAAGCCTCTTTAGTCCTCATCGAAGATTCGGTTGTTTATTTTCCTCTGGGAGCTCTCTTTGTATCGGCGTAGTCTCTTGTTGAGTGCAAGGACGCAGTCAGTCTATTCAACGCAGCAAAATTTTTAACGTTGACGAGACTGCTCTGTACTGGAAAAAAATGCCGGATTGAAGATACATTGCCAAAGAGGAAAAGACAGTGCCAGGTTTCAAGGAGTCAAAAGATAGGGGCACGTTCTTGCTTGGGGCTAATGCAGCAGGAGATTACAGATTAAAACCACTGCGTGTGTACCATTCTGGAAATCCTCGTTCATTTAAGGGCATCAATAAAGCCACCATAACCGCGCATTTACGATCGAACCAGAGAGCATGGAAACAATATCTCTCTTTGAGGATTGGTTTAAATGCTGCTTCATTCCCGAGGTTTAAAAATATTGTAAAGACAACGACGTTCCTTTCAAAATTTTGCTTCTATCAGATAATGCTCCTGGACATCCTACGCATCTAGATGATTTCAATTCGAACGTGAGAGTCATATTTCTACCGCCAATCACGATTTAACTCATCCAACCTATGGATCAGAATATTATTTCGAATTTATTTAAAAGCATACTATTTACACACAACATTTGCTCAGGCATTGTCTGCAGTAGACGATGAGAAAAATTTTACGTTAGGGAAGTTTACGAAGAAAAAAGTTTACGTTACTTTAGTAAAAATTTTACTTTGGAAATCTTACGATATTTACCACGCCATCTTAAACATGAATAAGGCCTGGGGGAAAATTACTAAAAGTTGTTTAAATGGCGCATGGAAGAAAATATGCCCACGGCACGGAAAATGCTTCGAAGATTTGAAAAAGACGAATCATATGAAGAGGTTACAGATAAGATTGTAAAGGTTGCAGAACTACTTCAGTTGGAAGTTGATGCCAAAGACGTGGAGGAGTTAATAGAGGAAGAAGAGAAGGAATTATCTAACGAAGAACTTATTGACTTGCAGGCAGCGATAGTGAAAGAAGAAAATGATGAAGCTCGAGATGAACCAAATCAGGAGCTGAGACGCTTCATCACCAGAGAGATGGCAATAGCATTTCGTGAAATTGCATTGGCAATGGCGAGGTTTGAGAAGATGGATCCTGACAGCAAATGATTCTTAAACGTTAACAGAGGAGTGAATGATATGCTTGCTTGCTACAAAGAAATTTACGATGAAAATAAAAAAGCCACCGTCCAGTCATCCATTAATATGTTCTTTCGTAAGATTGAGCGGTCGACTCCTTCTAAATCTCCACAGTCCCCAACCTCAGCAGCGGCATACTTATCAGCTGAAAACGCCAATTTTGGCAACGATGCTCGAGAGGTAAAACTTATTGACGTTATGCCTATCTCCTCTCTATTTTAGTAATTTTATAATTTTGAAATTTTTTTTCGATTGCTCACTTTTGTAATTTTTCCTGCGCATGAGATAAAAAATTGAATAAATAATTCTATTTACATGTTCATCGAAAATTTCTTTTTTGATTCGATCAATTCAACGAGCACAATTGCGAGTGCTGCACAAGCATGAGAGAAATTCCGACTTACGTAAAATCCGACTTGAGTAAAGTTCCGCGGAACGCCACCCTTACGTAAGTCAGGAAGTCCCTGTACTGTCCTATTCTATGATTTTTTGTCTGATGTTTGCTGTGGACGCTGTCTCTTTTGAGGATGCTGTTCAATTTTCCAATTACTGTAATTTTTTACTCCTATTACCCCGTTGGTACTGGGTCAATTGGCCTATCTTGACTCTTAATTCTTCTATGTTCTGCTGAAATCTTCTTTCCCAAGCTGGCGGTTCCTCGTGGTTTCGGTTCTTCTGCTGCTGGTCTCTCGTTTTCTTCCATTAATCCTTGTGGCTAGTACGGTAGCACAAAACACGGCTGTGTGGAAGGCCCCCAGTGTTGCACCGTTGCTGTCGGTCTTATGTGCCGATTGAGGTGGTCTGTGACTCTCCACAAGGTTCTATTCGGCCTTTGCTTTGGTGGGCGCCTCCGTAGCCAGGTGAACAGGAGTGGCAGTGCGTAGCACACGCTTCTTGATTAGACCGGGGTTGGAATCCGTGGCCACCAAATACGGAGGATGCGGAAAGGTCAGGGAATGACCACCGCATATTCCCGGAGCAATATGGCCTTAGTTGCTAATGCTCCTAAAAAAACCAAATAACAAACAAATAACAAGCCTCTGCTTCGGTACCACGTGAGCCTTTGTGGGATTTCCAGGACTCCTGGGAGCCATAGTGGAACAAGTAAATATATGGGCTGTGTTAGGGTAACTAAGAGTAGGAATAGGTGCGTGTATACTTGCATGCACACCAGTGCTAGGAGTATAGTTAATAAATTTGATGAGCTTGAAGTGCTAGTCAAGGCATCAAAGGCAGATAGATATTGTTGGGATATCTGAGACGTGGTGTCACACAGATATAAGCAGTGCAGAATTGGAATTTGGGGAGTACAATGTGTACAGAAAGGATAGGAAGGGAGGAAGGGTTATGCTGTTAGTTAAGAAACACATAAAATCTAACGAAGTGCATCCAATTGATGTACTTCCTTAGATTTTGATGATTGTCTGTTTGGTGTGAAACTGGGAAAGGAAAAATGAGTAGGTGCGTACTATAGGCCTAATGAATCTGATGAGTATAATGAGCAATTGTGCAGAGAAATAGAATGGGCCAGGAAATCAGAATGTCTTATAATGGGGCATTTTAACTTTCCTGATATTGAGTGGGACTTTTGGTTTGGTCACTCGCACAATAGCAAGACTTTTGTGGATTTATTGGATGACTGTTTTCTACAGCAACATGTTCGAGAGGCAACCAGAGAGAGTAATACTCTTGATCTGATTATCAGCAGTGATTATTCATGCATTAAGAATTTACATATAAAGGAATCACTGGGTGACTGTGATCACAATGTCCTGATGTGGGAATTACTTAAAGGTGTAACTACCATCAAGGCTAAAAGGGAAGGGCTTTTGCTTTCGTAAAGGTGACTACAGAGGTCTCAGACAGTTTTTAAATTCTGTACATTAGGATCAACTGATGATGTTACCAACGTTGAATTCTAAATGGGAAGCCTTCAGGGACTTAATTTTGAAGGTTACTAGGGTTTTCATTCCAACTAAGAAATACTGTTCAAGGTTTAGGCCTAAATGGATGTCAGATGAATTAATGAGGGTTATTTTTTTTATTTTTTTTTTTTTTTGGTTTTTTAGGAGCATTAGCAATTAAGGCCATATTGCTCCGGAGATATTCGGTGGTCATTCCCTGACCTTTCCGCATCTTCCGTATTTGGTGGTCACGGGCAATGAGGCTTGTGGCAGAGAAGAAGAATGTATGGGATGCATGTAAAGTATCAGGTAACACAGAAGCCGATAGCAGGTATAAAGTAGTCTATAATCAAGCCACAAAGGAGGTTAGGCAGGCGAAGGCAGATTACGAGAAATCTTTCGCAAAAGATGCAAAGAAAAACAGCAAAGAGTTTTTGACTTATGTAAACTCCAGAAGGAAAGGGATGAATCAGATTGGACCACTTAACATAGATGGGGTGATTATTGATGATCATGCTCAGGTAGCTGATAAACTGAATGGGTATTTAGCATCTACATTCACACATGAGGAGTTATTCAATGAGGCGAGTGCCAGAAGTTTATCAAACGCTAACAGGGAGCTAAGTGATTTTGTAATAACTGAGAGCAAAGTGGCGGAGAAAATTTTGAAGTTAAACATAAAGAAAGCACCTGGGATGGACGGGATCTATCCAGTTATATTAAAGGAGGCAGCAAGGAAGTAAGCAAACCCTTAGCCATAATTATGAGAGCTTCTTTGGATTCAGGGGAGGTCCCCATGGACTGGAGGTGTGCAAGTGTATCACCAATTCACAAAGGGGGTTCAAAAGGTGATACAAATAACTACAGACCTGTTAGTTTAACTTGTGCTAGGGAGAAAATAATGGAGTCAGTGGTTAAAGAAGCATTGTAGGATCATCTAGACAAGAATGCAGTAATAATTAAGACACAGCATGGGTTTTTTAAAGGGAGGTCTTGTCTGACCAATTTGATTGAATTCTATGATGTGGTCACAAAGGAACTGAATGCCAAAAATAATTTTGATATCATATATCTGTATTCCAGGAAAGCTTTTGATGCTGTTGCACATGGAAGACTGCTGTACAATTTGGAGAAGTATGGCATTAAGGTTAAGTAGCTACAATGGATAAAGGGACAGTTGAGTGGGAGACGACAGAAAGTGGTAATCAATGGACACTGCTCTTCCTGGACAAATGTTATTAGTGGAGTTCTCCAGGTTTCGGTGTTGGGCCCATTGTTGTTTTGTATATTTATCAATGATATTGATGAAGGTATATCAGGTTAAACGTCCAAGTTTGCAGATGATACTAAGGTTGACAGGGTTATTAACGACAGTACAGACGGTATGCTACTCCAACTGGATCTAGATAAGTTGGGAAATGGGCTGAGAAGTGGCAGCTGAAGTTTAATATTGACAAATGCAAAATACTGCATATGGGTAGCAATAACCAAAGAGAACCTGGTGCAGCATAAGCCATAGGCTTTCTTGCACCATGCGGCCGTTACTAATACTGATACTAATACTAATACTAGAAAGCCCCAACTGTGTGGTACTACACTCAGGGAAGTGTAAAGTGAAAAAGACGCCGGGGTAATTGTGCAGGCGCATATGAAGTGCCAGGGCAGGTCATGGGGTCTTGTCAATGATATATAGGAATTTTGCTAGCAGGGACAGGGAGGTGATTATCCCGTTATACAAGGCAATGGTCAGGCCACACCTAGAGTACTGTGTACAGGTCTGGAGGCCGCATTTTAGGAAGGATGTAGAATTGCTAGAACGAGTACAAAGAAGGGCAACAAGATTGGTGAGTGGAACAAAAGGGTGCTCTTACCAAAAAAGGCTTAAGTTCTGCAAATTGCAGTGCCTGGAGAGTATGCCCCTCCAATCTGATTGAGGTGTATGAGGCCTTGAATGGGTTTAGAAAGCTGAATGATGATGGGATCGTATGCCTCTACTAATGCTAATCAACCAGTGGCAGTGCTGTGCGCTTTGAGGACTTTAAAGCTAGCAGACTGGTTCGAGTGCTTAAAAAAAAACGGGCGAATATCAAAAGTGTTGAAAGGCATAGGGAGGCATTCAGTGCTGATAAAAAAAACAGCTGAAACATATTAAAATTGAATTCCGAAAGTTTGTTAATCAGGAATGTTATCTTCCCCAGAGCAGGTTTTTAACATTGATGAAACCGGCCTCTTCTGGAAGCGAATCCCCAGGAAAACGTACATCACTAAGAATGAGGCTAGTTTACCTGGGCTTAAGACTATGAAAGATAGGCTCACTCTCCTATTGGGTGTCAATGCCTCTTGAGATTTTAAGCTGAATCCTTTGCTTGTATATCACTCTAGCACCCCCCAATAGTATTTAAACAACAAAAGGTCGACAAAGGCATGCTGGGAATGTTTTGGCGCAGTAACAAGAAAGCCTGGGTTACATGGTATGCCTTCAATGAATGGGAGCTTGAAATTTTCTGTCCTTTAGTGAAGAGTTTGAGAAAAATAATCTTCCCAACCTCGTTCAATCTCTTGAGACACAATTTGAATTTGTTCAGGTAAAATTTTTGTTACCTAACATCACTCCTCTTCTCCAACCAATGCACCAGCAAGTGATTGAAAACTTCAAGAAAATTTGCACCACGAACATGTTCGCAAGTTTCTTTGAAGCGACTTCTGGTGAAAATGCCATCACCCTCAAAGATTTGTGGAGGTTGAAGTTCAACATGCTGACCTGCGTGAGGCTGATTGTAAGTTCTTGGAATGTTGTTTCCACCGGGTGCTTAAATTCACACTGAAAAAACATCTAGCCTTATTGACGCTCATGGGTGTGAGCTAACAACAGAGAAGCTACAAGAGTTGAAGAAAATTACGGAGAGTGACACTGGAGAGGAAGAGGAAGAAAAAGACACCCAAAAAGTGTCAGCTGAAGAGTTGAAGACCATCATTTCTTGTAGGGACCGTTTAAGATGGAAGACAAAGTCATTTCTTACTTCAGGAAGCTACAAAAAAGTCTTCAAAAACAGTCCACTTTGGACAGTTTCTTTGCAAGTAGCAGCAAAAGACTGAAAAGACACCTGACGCTTGATATAGTCCCACTATCACTACGCCACCATTGATTTCATCGGCTGGGCACTTCAAGTCTAAGGTAAATGTTAATTTATTATTTTTTTTTTTATTATTATTATTTTAGGATGTTTTATGACTATTAAATAATCTTTATAAAACACTCATTTTTAATTTAAAAATGAAGAAATAAGAAATACTTATTTTATGTGTCGTTGGGGAACGAATTACAGGAAATCAATGTATTATTGGTTTCAACTTACAATATTTTCAACGTACAATGGGTTTTGTGGAACGAATTACCATCGGATGTTGGGGCACCACTGCATTTGGTTTTATTAAAATGTTTGTTGAACTGGACCAAATTTCATTAAAATCGGACAAATAGAAATCTGGCAATTACTATTTATTTTTTCCATACAATCTGTATGGAAAAAAAGACATTTATAGATTAAACGTCGTTTTAATGCAGTATTAGCACAGGGTTAATTTAGTTTTAGTCAGTCCGCGCACGCTTCGCGTGTTCTGTTATTCAGGACTCGTGAACGTGATGTCACTTGTGAAGAGATACATATATACAGAGGGAAAAAAGAGACAAAAAAAAAAAAGTAATACGGGAAGAATAAATACATTTATTATTCTTTTTTATTTAATTTAATTACAATTGTATGATACAGCTGTAATTAAACTAAAAGGCTAAGTTTAGAGAACGTAAACTCAGTTTCATTAACAGTTACTATTCTATAAATTTATAATATTAGTAATTAATAGATAAAAACTATATTTACTTTTCATTTCTATTAATCACAGAAATGTAACGACTGAGTATTACTCTCACTAATTAAATAATAATTTCCAGTAATTGATAATTATTGTTAGTTATGAGAGTAGTAAATTGACGTTCAAGAAAGTAGCGAAGTAGAATGTCTCTTGGAAATAAATCCGATATAGTGTACGACTGCTAGAAAAAAGCAAATATGGTATTTCCTATTATATTTCTATATACAGTATTACCGTAAATTTCTATACATGTTTACCTAATAATATTAACGTAATTAATTGGGGGGAGAGATATTATTTGTTTTACATTTAACTCACTTATTCTAGCATTTAAATATCAAAGATGGCATTCTTATCACAATCATTTCGTGGTAATGAAAAAGTAAACACTATGAATTGAAATGTTACATTTGCACTTTTGATAAATGCAAATACAGTAAAATAAAAATAAAAATAAATATTTATTTATTTTTATTTACACTGTTGCTGACATAGAAATAGGTCCAACAGCTATTTCTATTGCTATTTAAATTTTATATTCTACATTCTATTTCTATTCAAAATTTTATTTTTTATTTGTATTTCTATTGAAAATTTTATTTTTTATATTTCTTATCTATTTGAATTAGATAATTCTTAAAGTCTAGGAAATTTTCCTATATGTTCATATTTAAATCGCATTGCATTTACCGACGTTGGATCAGAATTATAATTCCCACATAATAAATTTATTTTTTTTTTTTTAACTAATATTTATTGAAGTCAAACGAAATAAGACTACTTTTCCGACTTTCCCTCCTTGTGCTAGCTAATAGAAAATAATTGTGCCGAAAACAATTGCCTCCTTGAATCCCACTATGAAGATCATTTGATTTATTCTTGAAAGAAAAAAAAAAAAGAATAATCAGTTTGTTCTTTAATATGTATGGTCAATCTGATTTAATTGTCATTAAAAGTTCTCTATCTATTGATTTTGGCCTAAATCGTATTGATCATAACCTAAGCCAAACACCATCAGAGCGTTTAAACTTAGGTTGACACAATTATCCACAATTGTAGTTTGTTTATATACATGTATATACAGTATTAGATAGTATGAACCAGAGCTGTAATGCTCAATACAAACTCTACGTTGATATCAATATTTGTAAAATAATAACAGAAGTTGACCTCAATGCAGTATAGTACGTAGAACACTTCCGTATGATACTCTCCAGAATATCCAGAATATTCTGAAGAGTATCATACGGAAGTGTTCTATGAGGTAAACTTCTCTTATTATTTTACAAATATATACAGTATATAATAAATCGAAATAAATAGATAATTAAAGTGTTCCCGCAAAATTAATGATGAAACGCATAATTTTTATATCGAAATCTAAAATATAACCGAATACATAATTATTACTCCAATCGCACCTACATTTATTAGAACACTTTGATCATAATTTCCATCATGAACATACGCCATGCCCAAACTATCAATTTATATATTTTACTAAATATCCGCTCAATAATTTGAGGCGAATTTTTATCCAAAAACGAAAGGGTTAAGGACCTCTAGCTTGTTTATTTGTTTTCGAATAAGCCTTCAATTGTTGGTTTTAATTACGGAACACCTTATACTGTACACAATAAGGATCGTATCAAGGCTTCGGTGCCCGGATGCAAACAAGAAAATTACACCCCTTCCTCTTCCGACTACGTGAAAAGGTCCAGAAAATAATGTATTCAATACGCCGTAGTTCCACTACATGAAAAGAATCCATTGATAATATTCATTCTACCACACCCTAAGATGTGTCAGCTGGAAGCAACTTCTTGAAGCTTCTGTAGGACCAGTTTCTGTTACCTAATGATAAAATTAGATAGTGGTAGATGCATATTTAGATATGCTAGAACTCATAGGTTTGTATGTATGTGTAATAGGAAATTTTAAACAAAATGCAATAATAAAATTAAATAATTCTCTTATTTGGAATCAAACCATAAAAAGCAGAAAGGAATTAAAAAGGAATTTTAAAATGGAAATAAAAAGGAATTACGATTCAACGATCGAATTACGCCACGGAATTACGATTACTCCAATCACCCAGATCAAAGTATTGGACAAATATACTATGCAGAATCGAGCTGGTGGCAACACCATAGACTGAAGCACAGAAATTCATGGAATGAACTACTCCGTAGCCTGTGTTCAAACACGATAGGTATAAAAGTACACGCCAGTGAACCGTTATTGAAGCTCGTGTGAATACTAAATGTGGTATAATGTTCTTGTATTTTCTCTATCTTGTGACCACCTACTATGGGACGACCCTATGTGGTCGTCCCGTAGTATAAACAGAAAATCTATTTTATTTTTCATTCTAGGAATCTCAATCAGTCTTAATGAAGTGAAAGAAAATTATAAAATCTATGTGAACGCCTGTAAACGGAAAAGGCCACGTAAACATAACCATAGAAAACGTGTTTTTTGTGAAAATCCTTTATTCTCGGGGAAAAATAGACTGAACCAAACACGATAGGGGGGGGGGGGGAAGAAAAAGTGTCCTGTTTACACTCAGGCACGATCACATAGATCAAAGGAGTTTAAGACTAAGCGTTTTTTACGAGAATATAGTCATTAACCGTATTTAGCAATTAGGTGGACTCGAAGCACGATCAACTCAAACCCGTGTGCTACTGCATTCCCGCGATTGGCAATTAGTGGAGAACAGAATCCAAGTGGGGGGTTTGACCCGGAGTTGGAACCTTGATTCGCTTTGTACGGGTCGGAAGAAAAAAAAAAAAAAAAAAAAAAAAGGAGTCATGTAGCAACTGATAATAAATGAACGGTTATAGTCAGAAAAGGTGATGGAAAATCTCATCGATGCATCCTTGTTCACCAGAATGAAAACTAAGGCAAGAAAGTACATGATGTCTACTAGATCGCCGGAGACGGTGCCGGTGTCCAGAATCAATGCTGCTTTCAGTTTACAGTAGAAGGAATATTCCATCGCATTCTAAGAAACCTCACAAAAGAGAACAAGCGGGAAAATATGCGTTTGTTCTTTTATATTCCCGCTCCCACCTTACATGTAAAGAAAAGCTTTTGAATTGAATGACCATATGTCCCGGTTTTGTTTCAAAGTTTCAGTATTTTGTCGCGGTGTCGAAACATTTTTTTGCGCATAAATGTCCAGTTTTATAACATTTTAAATGTTAATAATTTACTCAACAGTTTTTATAATCTCTGAATTTATTTTCATTCTCAAACGAGGTCTACGAAATACGACTTACGTAAAAACCATTCTCATTTCTCTGCACTATAAGCTTATTCAGCTTATATACCAAGTGAACAATCGAATATCAAAAATTTTCGAAATACCGATTGGCATTTTTTGTTTCAGAAGAAAAGCTGCCAAAATTTATTGTAATATTTTTGAATCACAATTAAATGAAGCGTACTCCTTGTTATTTATAGTGTGCTCGCATCAAGGGTGCATTAAGAAGCAAATACTAAAAATTAAAAGTTCCGAAACCTGTATAATAGTGATCATCAGTTCCGTGCATCAAATGGTGAAAAATACTGAAATTAAGCATCGAAAAAAAATTTGCTCATTGCTTACAAAGCAAACGAACAAAGGAAAATAAGTGCGTGCAATATTCTAACTAATGTTTTAAAGAAGTGATCATCGATATTCACGGTTAAGAAATAAATATCATTTAAAGACGAAATATTTTATATGTATAAAACGACTTGTTAATATCAGAAAAATGGGGTGAGCCCATCAGTGAATTGAAATTTATGGAATGAATACTTTTAAAAAATACAGTAATCTGCGAGTAATTACAAAATATGTATAAAAATATAATATATATGCAATTTAGGGTCAGTGGTCGTTTTTTTTTTTTTCTTTTTTCCTGAGTGTAGACTCCTGAAATTGAAAAACTACGTAGGTTGCTTGCTATTCTGAAAATAATGGAAATGTTGAGAGAATATTTTTAGAAATAAACGCTCAATGAAGAAGAAGATGATGAACTCTTTATTATATACCGGATGTTTAAATCCACCCTGTAGAAGAGCTGGAACGTCCATCACTTCATAAATTGTTGACAGTGCACATGATCTGGTGATGAGTGATCAACAAGTGACAGTTCGGTACATGCCAGCGTCTTGGACATCTCATCTAAACGTGTGTACTACATAATAATAGAGGTTCTTGCCAGCGGTGGGAATCAGCCGGTTCGCACCGGTTCGGTAGAACCGATACCTAATTTTTTGTTGGGTTCGGCGAACCGGTTGTTAAAATTGCACTTGTGATCAGGGTTCTCTCTAAGGTGGGCGCCTGGGCAGCCACCCAATGTGGAAATCACAAATTTACATTCCTTACTCTTTATTAACGTTCATCTACGCAACAGCGTATTCCAAGTGCCCGTAGTAATGTTCATTCCGTCCATAGGTGAAAAAAATTAGACGGAACTATGCTTGTAATATTTATTTATTCATTTCATAAAACTCATCATACCTTTGATGAAATACTACATTTTTATTCCCTCGCGTTTGTAACTTAAGTAAACGAATATATAACGTAGGGAGAAAAAGTGCCAAACAACCAGGGGGGATGACACACTGTCATTTGTTTCAGCTTTGTGTTACGCCCTAAATTCACAAGAGATATTATGAGTGCGTTGGTGTTCCTCGATCAAGAAAAACAATAGGAAGCTAGGACACAACGAACCAAGAGAAATATAGACAATAAGAAACCAAAATCAGAATTGGCCTTGGATGGTACAAAACAGTCACAAGCACAATCACTCCAACTTGAAGAAAGCAGATCGTCAATTATTGAAATAAAAAAACAATAACAACTCCAAAATTGAAAATAATCTTCCTGAATGCTGGACAGTGCAACAATATAGCAATTTTAAAGAAAAATATGACGGACTGGTAATTTTTAACAAAAAGTTAAGTTGCGAGTACAGTATTGTGCAAAATATGACTTTATAAAAGAGAAAAGTGTTCATGTGTCAAAAGAATGGAAAAGAATGGCATCAGGGAAAAATAAACAGGTACATCAGGCTTCTCTAAGGAAAAAATATGAAAGAACATTTTTCATCAAAAGCTCATAAAATTTGTAAAGCGAACTTAAAACAATGTGAGCAGGAGTCAATAACAAAAGTCATAGATACGATGAGTGAAAAATATTTAAGTGCTACTTGTAGAGTGTTTAATACAGTTTACAGGCTGGCAAAAAGATGTAAACCGTTTTCAGACATAGAAGATGAGATAGAAGTGCAAATTAAAAATGGATTAGATATGGGAATAGGAACACATTCTCGTAAAACTGTTGTGAAAGTAGTTGATTTCATTGCAAAGGAAATTAAAAAAGAAATATTTAATAAAATTATTGAAAATAATCTGAAAATATGTTTGATTATTGACGAAGCTTCAACGATATCCTGCAAACCAGTTATTATACTTTTCTTAAAAGTTGAGGATTCAGTTACATCACCAACAATTTTCGTTGAACTAGTTGAATTGGAAAAACAAGATGCAGAGACAATATGTTCTTCAGTTATGGTAAGTTTAAATGATGTTGGGCTTACTAAGAACTACTCAGAAAAAATTTAATAGGATTTTGCTCTGATGGTGCCAGCGTTATGCTTGAGAGAAAATCTGGAGTGAGCACTAGGATTGCAAAAGAGTTTCCAAACATAATAATATAGCACTGTTTAAATCATCGCCTCCATCTTGTTTTAGATGATTCGATAAAGGAAATAAACCAAGTAAATCATTTTAAAATATTTATTGATAAGATATATACTATTTTTCATCAATCCAATAAGAACCAAATTGAACTTTTCAGAATATCCGAACAACTTGGAATTTAAATTATAAAGATTAGTAGAGTTTTGGGACCAAGATGGGCTGACTGTAGTTTAATAAAAATAGTGATGTAGCGCTGGATAAGGGCGCTGTGGCGCCCTTATCCAGCGCTACATCACTATTTTTATTCAAATAAAAAAGTACTTAGGTATGGCTGCCCGTCTTGAAAATATATATTTTATAACTGATTTGGCAGTGATGATTGATATTTTAAACGAAATTTCTCTTCTTTCAAATGCACTGCAAGCAAGAAACATAGGCATACTAAAGGCCGAAAAACTCGTGATAAGATCTATTAAAGCATTTCAAATGCTCGAAAAGGAAAAGGGTCCATTCGAAAAAACAAACCTGATGAATTAATTACTTCAGAAACCTTCAAAAATATAAAATTTGTATAAAATCATCGATTTGTCAGGAAAGACTTTTAGAAAACATCGTAACGAATTTGAAAAAAAGACTAATAGATTGTGAACATTTAAAAGCAAGTTGTAGCCAATTTCAAGATGGAATAAATTAAAATTTCTCAATTTTTTGGAGACAAATTACTGGAATATTGAAGAAGTACTGGTTCCATGGAAAGCACAGCTGAAGAACAATTGCTCATATTTATTGACATTTTTAATTACCAAATTGATTTTAATGATTATCGAGATTTCGTCGAAAACGTTTTAAAAATTCCCAGAATTAGGCAATTCCTGAAAGTGTTCAAAGAGCTAAAAATATTGTCAGAACATTTACTGTAAGTTCAGCAGAAGCGGAAAGGGGTTTTTCAAAGATGAACATAATATGTTCAGAGAAGTGAAGTCGCCTAACTGTTTCTAATAAATCAAACACATAGTGTGCATAGTGTGCATAGTATTAGGGTCAGGCGCCACCTGTGGTTTCCCACATCTGCGCCATATGTTCGCTGTGAAGGAATACAGTACTACTGTAAATGCCAGAAAAGTGTTGTGTGTTGTATATGACATATTGCGTTAGGTTCTGTTGTGTGTCCTGGCATTTGGCCGCAGGGCCCCTAGTGGGACTCCACGTTGCCCGCACACACCACTAGGAGGTAGCCAGTCTGCCCATTATTCTCTGGCTTGTCTCCGCCAGGGTCGCCAGAGCTTCCTGGACGGAGACAAAAAAAAAAAAAAAAAAAAAAAGGTAGAGTTGGGGAAGTACAGAGTGTACGCAAGAAAGGAGGGTATAGCTAGAAATATGGAGGATGTAGGCGAAGGTATCCTCCAGGTTATCAATGGAGCAATAAGCGCCATCAGTTGAAAGGGGAACCCGGGAAGGACAATAAATAAGGCAGCAAGAGAGCCGTGTGCAATTTGCCACTGAGGAATGAGATGGTCCATACGTCAGTTGATCCTATCCAGGTTAAGATCAGTTGGCCAGTTAGGTTAGGATCAGATGTTTGGGTTGTTCCTATTTTGTGTTGGCAATAGGGTGCTCCGTCTTGTGAAGAGGGCTTGTGCAAACTTGGTAAACTCATAGTAGTAGTTTTCTTCTGTGATGAATAAGTGTTCGTTTCCTTGAGGGTTATCTTGTATACGAGTAAACAGGATGCTGCGGAGGTCCTCATAGTGTTGGCAGGTATATACTAGATGGTTCCAGTCTTCTATTTCACCACATGCACAATAGGGGTTGTCAATGATTCCCATGGATGTTAATTTATGGTTTATTGATCCGTGTCCAGTGATGAGGTAGGTGGTATGAAGACCAGGAGAAAACCAAGTTGGAGATTTAGGAAATACGGCATTCACATAAGGTATAAATTTCTTGGTGATTGGGCCCTTGTCGGTAGCAGTCTATCTGTCCTGCCAGGTCTGAAGTAGTAGGATGGCAATTTTTTTCTTTTCCTGCCTGATTTCATTCAGGTTATTGATGGAGTGTCCAAGGATAGTTGCTGGTATACCCCTGGATAGACAGTAGTGGAGGCCCCTTCGAATAACCTCCAGATCAAGCGGAAGGACGCCCGCAAGAACCTGAAGGGCTGGGTTGCTAACTGTGCAGCATGCCCTTGTAATAGTAAGAAGGATGGTGCGCTGGATGGTTCCCAGTTTACGTTTGTTGTTGTAAAGAGTTGCCCTGCGAAACCAGACCCCTGATCCATACGTTATGAAGGGAAGGAAGATTGATTTGTACAGAATCTTAAGGGTGCGTCGGTTCAATCCCCAATCGCGACGACTCACCCGTGCGATGAGAGCAGTGTAGTTTCTCACTTTCGCGTGGAGGTGTGCAAGATGCGGAGAGAAAGTGAGCTTAGAGTCAAGTACTATTCCCAGTAGTTTTAACGTAGAAACTAGCTTGACGGTTTGGCCTAGAAGTTTGATAGTGGGGTTTCTAGTAGGCTGCAGTGATCCCTTCAGGAGAATGGATTGTGTCTTTTGGGGTGAGAGTCTTAGTTTGTGTAGGGCTGCCCAGTTCTGAAGGATTTGAAGTGCCTGGTTTCCTCTGGCTTCCAGAGAAGCTCTGCTGTCAGCCTCAATCGAAATGGTCACATCATCAGCAAAGGCTTGTATACCTACAGGACCTAGGTCCAGTCCAAGGAGCTCATCCAGGACAATGTTCCACAAAAAAGGACCAAGGACTGAACCCTGGGGGCAACCTCTGTAGATTGACCTGGTAATTCTTCGGTACGTTGAGGAGATTGTAATTTTCCTATTTGATAAGTAGTTTTCGATGCATTTGTATAAATTTAATGGTATATTTGCTTGCCTAAGTCTGCGAAGGATACTTGCCCACCAGAGCCTGTCAAATGCTCCTGCGAAATCTATTGCTATTAGTAGGTAGTATTTGGAGGTAGAAGTTGAGACTGCAGAGATGATCCTTTGCAGTGCGTCTTCTGTGCAACGCCCCGGTCGAAATCCAAACTGGAAGTTGGACTGGAGCCCAGCTTTGGTGTAATGGTCTTGGAGCCGTACTAGGAGTAGTCGTTCAAACAGTTTACTGACCATGGATAAAAGGGCAATGGGTCGGTATGACTCTGGTTGTTGGAGTGGTTTAGACGGATTTTTTATGATCAGTTTTACATTGGCGTTTTACCATTCTTCTGGGAAAGATCCATGGGACAAGCACTTATTGAAGAGGTCGAGTAGAAACTGGATGTTAATTTGGGCGGTCTTTTTAAGGACTTCGGGTTCAATGAGATCTGGTCCGGGACATTTCCTCTCTTTCATTTTGGTAAGAGCCTGCTGCAGTTCATCTGTGGTAAATTGGTCTTCTACAGCATTGTTGAAGTACATGTTGTTTGCCTGGCATATTTCTTGCTGTTGTACTGTCAGAGGATCAGTATCTGTACCAAAAAGTGTGTCCAGAATATTGGCCATAGACTGCTCCCACGATGTAGTCATAGTGCCGTTTGGTGTGAGAGTGGATTGGATAACTTCGCCCCTCGGGAGCTTGTTGGTGGTGATGCGGTACACCACCCCCCAGGGTTCAGTATTGCCAGTCGTTTTGACGAGTCGTTCCCAAGATGATCTTTTACACTGCCTTATAAGGGAGGTGTAGTCGTTTCTGACTCTTCGATATTCTTCACGGAGGGTGTTGACCTCATTTGGGGGCCAAGAGGTACGAGCTCTCTGAAAGGCTTTTCTTTTGGAGTGTACAATTCGGCGAAGGTGCTCCAGCTCTGGGGACCACCATGGGACGGCATTAGGCATTGGTCTTTTCTTTCTAATTGATTGATTGCAGGCCTGGATGATGATTTCTGTTGTGAGCTTTTGATGTTGGTTGTGGTCCAGTGCTGGAAGATCAGAAGAGTTGTGGTTCTGGATCATGGTCTGCAGCGTGGAGCAAAAGATTTCCCAATTGGCTTTGTTAATGGCATAGCGACTAATATTGTAGTGAGGTGGTGGAGTTGGATCAATGGATCTTGTAAGTTGAAATGTAATAGCTCTGTGATCTGAGGTGGTCCAGGCCTCATTGACCTGCCACCCAGAAATTTTGCTGGAAATGGATCGTGTAGCTATGGAGATATCTATTGTGGATTCCCACAGAGTGCTGGAATAGGTAGGCAGGTTATTGGGCTTGTTCAGAACCAGGAAGGGAGAAGTGGCCAGGAAATCTTCAAGAAGCTGCCCATTGTGGCACCCAGAGCGATCAGTGGTCAGGCTGTACCAGGTAGGAGAGCGGCAATTTACATCTGCCCCAAGGATAATCTTGCTGTTGGGAAGTGTAGCAAGGACTGTACGTAGATAATTTATTGTTGGAGTGATATCTTGGCCAGGTCTGCAGTAGAGGGAGATGAGGTAGAAGGCTCCCAACGGGCAAATTACATGGGCACACGCCGCCCATGCAGTGCATAGGGAGGAAATCCTTGTAACCATGATGTTAGGGTTACGGACAGCTATGGCAGCCCAGGGCGTATCTTCATCTGTATGTATGATTTTGAAAGTCAGGGGGTATCCCCTGACTTGCTTTGAATGGGTATATGGCTCCTGTAGAATTAATATGTCAGCATTTTCCTCTTCGGCTCTGATTCTAATCTGGGCACTTACTGCACGGGCTCGCTGGGCGTTTAGTTGGATAAACTTTATGATATTGCTGTTGAATGATTTAGGGCGTGCTGCCATAATCGGTCTTTATTTGTTGGTTCCTCTTAGCTTTTAGATAAACAGGGCACTTACTGTCCCTGAGAGAATGTGCTGCATCAAGCTTTGCTGCTTTGCAGTTTGCACAAACTGCATCTGTAGATCTGTTTGGGCAGGAATTATAGTCATGCCCTTTTTGGGCACAGTGCCCACAGGTAGACACGGTTTGCATGCATGTGTGGGTGGTGTGCCCAAAATGGCAGCATCGGAAGCACTTTGGAACAGGCACGTGCTCCTTGAAGCGGTGACTGCTCCAACCCATAAAGACTCTGTCCTGTAGTTTGAGGATGTTCCATGCCTGTGGAGAAAGCTCCACCACCCAATTGTATAGCTGGGGAGACTTGGAGCTAGTGTGATATTTTGGTTTGATGTGTTCCTTGGCATTACTTATGTCAGTTAATTCTTGGAAGTTTCTGTTGAAGAGTTCATCTGTGATGTTATCTGGAGTGATATCCTTGCCCACATCAAATATACGTATGGATGGGCCTCTCTTTTTAGGGATTTCTGCTGTAAGACCTAGGGTACTGACTGTTGGATTGGTGATGATAGAGTGAGCCTCTTGCTTGGTTGTTGTTTCAATGATTACTCCAACATTTCTTGTTTTTCGGATGGACTTTATTCTTGTGGTTTTAAAGTCCTTGGCCAGTTTCTGGACAACGGTAGTTTTTACTGCTTCGCTACTCACAATGACTATTAGTTTAATCGACCTACCTCTAAAGGAATGGGATCCTACTCCTACAGTGAAAAGATGGTTAAGGATAAATCACTCAGCCGATGATGCTCGGATAAAAGCGAAATTGCAAGTGAGGACGCCAATCAAGAAGCAATAACAGTTTCATTGTTTTTTGTCAGGTTTTATTTAATATTTTTTCATTAATATTTTAAAACTCTTTCGTATAACATATCTAGTTTTGTGGACCTTTTTTATTGTTCTTATTTAAGTATTAACTGCATGAAATAATAAATTACCATTCCATATATAGTTTTTTTATACCTAGAACGGTCATTAGGGCAGCGAACCGGTTGTTAAATTATTTGAATCCCACCACTGGTTCTTGCTATGAAAAAGGTGTCATCACAATGCATCTCAAAGTTATTGACAGCATAACGTAAAACGTACAACAGTTGTCAAGTGAACATTTCCGTCATTTTCAAGAGATCCAGTGAATTTCCTTGAAAGTTTGTGATCATGGATGAGACGTGGGTGCATCACTTTCAGCCAGTAACAAAGGAACAGTCCAAACAGTGAAAACTCAGCTCTTCTCCCCTACAAAGAAAGCCAAATCGATTCCTTCTGCTAGAAAGGTGATGGCATCCGTTTTTTGGGATGCTGATTTTTGGATGAAGGGCCAGACGGTTACAGGGGCATATTACGCAGACCTTGCGAGGCGTTTGTGTGACAACACCAAAGAAAAACGGCGAGGGAAAAACTCAGCAAAAAAGTCTTGTTCCATTTGGACAATGTGCCTGCTCACAAGTCTATCATTGTCATGGCTGCACTGCAGGAGTGCGGCTTTGAAATCTTAGACCATTCATCATATTCATCACATGTAGCTTAAGAAAGACTTAAGCCTTTCTTAGTAACGAGAAGGGTAACGAGATTGGTGAGGACCAACCTCGTTCCCTTCTCTGATACTCGTTCCATCGGACTTTCACCCATTTCCTACTTTTTAAAAAAATACCTGGCTAACATCCATTTTCCCAACAGTGAGATCATTGCTGTAAGTGGACGGATTTCTGGAGACCCAAGAGGAAACTTTCTTTCTTTGCAGCTGGAATCAACACATTGCAGCATCCGTGATAAAAGTACATTAACTCCAAAGGGGACTATTTTGAAAAGTAACTTTACTGTTAGCATTAGTAATTAGTATTTCAGCGATACATTAGCTCCAAAAGTTTGTCCAGTTCTTCCTTGAATTTATTTAAGCTGTCAACTTTCACAACGACAGATGGAAGTTTGTTCCAGCAATCAACCACCTAAAGGCTAAAGGCAAATTTCTACACATCTATTTTACAACTGTCTTTCCTCAATTTGAATTTATGCCCCCTCAGGTGCGTAATCTGAGTAAAAGGAAGAACTCCGTCAATATTGAGCTTGCTGAAATCATTCAAGGCCTTATACACCTCAATCACGTCACCTCACAGGTGTCTAGTCTCCAGACGATGCAATTTGCACAACCTTTCTTGCCTTTCAAGCCTTTCTTGGTAAAGAGAAGGGTAATGATATTGGTGAGGACTAATCTCGTTCCCTTCTCTGATACTCGTTCCAGCAGCTCTACATCCTTCCCAAAATGAGGCCTCCAGACCTGTATGCAGTACTCAAAGTGTGACCTGATCATTGTTTTTTTACAAAGGGATAATAACCTCCTTATCCATTACGTATATCTCATGTTACCAGACTCCTCAAACAAACCCTTCATACTTAAGCCACGAATATTTCAAACGCACCTCACCCTCTTACATGAAACTTGAACAATATATACTGTAATACAAAAACTCTTCACGACTACAATTCAAGGGCAAGATGAAGAAACTCCTCGGATGTAAAAACGATTAATTCCATTGTTAAGTAAATTTAATGTACTTTTAACGTGTAGAGATTTTTTATAAGATTATAAAAATATGATTTGCTAGCTGAGTGGAGGGACCTGCTTTCGAATCTCCACTCAGTACTCGAGTTAGTCGGTCTCGGGCCGTGGACGTGAGGTTTTTAAGGCCTGACGTAGCCCAGTGGTCAGGAGCGAGAGTGCATAGCACGCGTTCCTTGAGTGCACCGGGGTTCAAGCCCGTGACTGCTAAATACGATAAATATTTGTATTGACGATTTATTGTAAACTCTACTGACTTGGTTGTCGTGCCGGAGTATAAACAGAAAATTTATTTATTTAAAAAGGAGTTCAACATAAATATTATCCAGTAAAACGCTTTGGCTTCTGATTTATTTTATTGCAATACTACTTAATAGTTATAATTAAGTAGTATTGCAATAAAATAAATATATTAATATAATAAAACAAATATATTAATGTAACTATTTTTTATGATATTTTAAATAAAATAAATATATTAATGTAACTATTTTTATGATATTTTAAACCATATTTGCTCCTTTAGAAACATTTCATTTTCATTTTTATAGTACAGTACATGTTACCTATGCATGGCAAGTCAACCAGAGCTAAATTCTTGAAAGAAGAAAAGATTAAGTTAAATTTTTTTTATAACTTAAAAAAATCGGCAGAACGTATTTCTGAGCCAAATTATTTTTCTTTTAAAAAATAAATGCTTATAACAATGAAAATGCAATGCCCAAGAGGCAACGATATATTATAGCGGGTTATATAATATAGTTAGGTTATAATATAACCTAAGACCACATTAGCATAACAGAACCGTCGCCTAACCCCTGGTTTTCTGTAAAAAAAAAGAATAATAATAAAATAAAATAAAATAAATAAATAATAAAATAAAATAAAATAAAATAAAATAAATAAATAATAAAATAACTAAAATAAAATAAAATAAATAAATAATAAAATAAATAAAATAAAATAAAATAAATAATAAAATAAATAAAATAAAATAAAATAAATAAATAATAAAATTAAAAAATAAAAATAATAATGAAATATTCATTATTCGTCTCTGCTAATGGGAATGGAAGTTTAGTTGGATTGCTCATAACTGGTATTGGTTTGATAAAATTAGTATTAGTTTTGATGAAAGACTCATATAGGACTCTAGGGAATCTACATAATCGTGTGGGTGGTCATAGGTACCAAAAAACAAGCATATTGTGTTAAAAAAAAAACTGAGATAGAGGGTGTAATAGAAGGCATGACGTTTGCTTGAACCATGAAAATTATGATGCATAAGTATACACTGAATGGAACATATAATCTTATTAAACATACCTACCTAATAGCAGCAAGTGCCTCTTTAGATCAGCCTGGATAAGTCGTGGCATGGGTTCAACGAGATATCGAAAGCTTGCCATATTCCTATGGCAACATCAACTCTGCTGGTCAACGTTGACTCAATTGCTTCTCACAGTTGTCAAAAATTGAGTAGTTGCGGAGCTCCACCTAATCCCATATGTTCTCAATTGAATTAAGAACTGGTGATTGGGGAGGCCACCGCATTAGGCTGAATTCACTCTCACATTCCTGGAACCAGCTCTGTACAATTCTGTCCTTGTGACTAGCGTATTATCCTATTGGAAGAACCCATTCGTAAATGGATACTCCTGGTCGGAAACAATTTCTAGCTGGCATCGAAATGTTTCTCCAGTGGTATTAAGAGGTATAATATGTACCAGAAAAATACTCTTCCACACCGTTAACCGCTACAACCGGACTGCATTGTTAACGTCTGCCAGTCTATAGGTTCATGGACGCATGCCGTTTTTACCATATCCTGTTCCTTCCGTCAGCATGAAACATTAAGGACCGGAATTCGGCAGAACAGACAACGTTTGTCCTGACCCCAATGTAACCGTGCTCTCTTGTTTTTGCTGACATGTGCGGTTTGGTCGTCAGCTATGATGTTCCATGTGTGACAAAGTAGGACGAGTTATGAATTCTGAAATATCTCCTTGGCTACTGCTGTTCTACTGGATTGTTATTTGATGGACAGAGCCTTTGTGTTAACACCCTACATACCCCTTATCTGCCTCCGCGGTTTCTTGCATTAATCAGCTGTTTTCGAACATGGATCACCGTTAGCTGGATGTTATTTGGTTATTGGACGTACCAACGTACTCTTACAGTCGTACGTGAAAACACTGCAGAGCTTCACTTGCACTTCATCTTTGCCCTTGAGCTGATGTTTCACATGTACGAAATATCTACGTATTTTGTTTTATTTTCTGCTCACCTGCTTCAAACAGCATGGTACAAATGCGTGATACTGCCACAGAAGGAGCCTTTCATTTCATGGAAAGGGCATGTGCACCTAATAAAGTGACCACCGAACGTAGTGTCATATGAGAAAAATATATAAAGGAAAAGTTTATAATTAATTGGAAATAGTCTCTGAAGAAGTTAGATACTTGTATACATACACACTTACATAATTGCGAAGAGGATAGATATCATGACAAAATTTTAGTAGCTTCACAGAGTGAAGCTACTAAAATTTTTATATGTATAATTAAAATTAATTAATTGATAGATTCTAAAGAATGACAAAAAATAAATAAATAAAAATAAGAGTCTTTTATGGACAAACATCAAGCACAGCATAAGCAAAAACATGCCTGAAACATAATATAAATTAAGCCCTGCGAGAAGCAAAAACAACTGTATTCGTTTCTTGCAGAGCTTATTCATTTCGATAACTTGCATGCGTAAGTTATTGTGTGTGTGTGTGTGTGTGTGTGTGTGTGTGTGTGTGTGTGTGTGCGCGCGCGCGTGTGTGTGTTATACCATCTGATACACTAACTCTTGGTATTTAACAGTTCGTGTTGATAAAAGCCCGATTAATAACAGCATTTGCAACTTCTTTTCCATTACGATTGATGTACTGTATATCTAGTGCTGTGGTTATAGTGAATATGTTACCCAGCCAACTTTCCGGGGATAGAAGATACGTATATCCTTCCCATGCTCTTGTTTAAAAATCGGAAAAGTTCCAAAGTAATATTTGAAGCATTTTTTTATATTTAGGACTTTTACAGTATCAGAGCGGTGAAAGACCAGGATATCAACTTATTTCACTTTATTTCGCACTATTACCTCTCTGATACACTTAAATTAGTATTTAAAAGTTCGCGTTGGTAAAAGCCCGTTTGATAATCGCATTTGAGAATTCTCTTCCATTTTAATTAAAGTACTGTATGTTAGGCGATTAGAATATAGTAAATATATTATACAAGAAATCTTGCGGGGTTAGGAGATATATGGGGATATATCTCCTTTCTAAAAATCACTTTCATCGACATTTTCATTAAAAGAGAACTTGCGCTATCAGAGGTAAAAGTCAGAAATAAGGTGAAAAAGTATTTTTTACTTTTAAATAAAATTCTCGTATTTCGTATTTTTATCAATGTAAACTGGTAAATCCTAAAATTTACCACATCGTTTTTCGGGCTTTAACCAACGCGATCGGGTAAATCCTAGAATTTGCCGATTTTAAGCTTTTACAGTAACATACACAGTGTATGTATATTTATTTATTTGTTTTTCTAACATTAAAATATTCTTCCTTAAACTCATCGGCAACTCTTTTTCCCATACCTTATTTGGGATATCATTTCCATAAAGCTCTTAATATTATTAATTTAAAGAATCCAAAATATATTGACCTACACTTTTAAATATACTAACAGTATTTTTTTTTTTTTTTTTTTTCGCGTTAACAACAAAGGTCATTATGTGCCAAGACAAAGTCATAAAATAAAATGTGAAAAGTGGTAACCATTGAAGTAGGTTACATCTGTAATAGATTCTGTGTTACCTCTTCAAAAAGGTAAATGTATAAAACGAAGTGAAAAAGATAACATATCGAGTGAAAAAATACTCCATCAGACCATTACAGAAGACATCAGTGCTGTGAGCACTGATGTCTTCTATTCAATTGAGATATATATCATCGGCTTCGACTCTTTAAAATACTGGAAAAAGCAATTTTACCTGTGCTAACGAAGCATCTTCTTCGGCTAGAGCCTCAGCAATATCAATATGGATTAGCTAGCCGCTCTACAGTTACAAATCTCCTCACGATGCCTAACCTCGTACTCAAGGCTTTTGATTATAAAACAGACGTAGCCATTCTATACATTGACCTGAATAGCATAAACGTCAAACACTTCTTACGCTGCTGGAATCGTTTTTATACCTTCAGGGAAATATCCTGGAATTCATAGGATCCTTATTCACATGCAGAACTGTATCCCTCAGAAACAACAAATCAGTCTAAGTAGAAAAATTACTGCTAGAGTGCCACAAGGATGTGTTTTGTCCGGATTACTCTTCACGGCTACGTTCATACCTTTCATCAATCGCAATGAAGATATTTTGGTGTACGCGGACAATATCATGATATTGACCCAGCTAATATTTTCAATTCTATAAATAATAGGATCGTTGAGTGAACTTTCTACCTTGAACAGTTTGGGCTGCGCCAAAACTTCAGTAAATCTGAGATGATGATATTCTCTTTAAAGCAGTCACCAGCCAAAATTCTACCCTCTTTCGTGGAGCCCAGATTCCCATGGTTATGGTTAAAAGCCACAAAGACCTTGGGGTTATTTTCCACCAAAACTTAGATTCCATCAGCACATTGAGGTTCAAGTTATAAGAATGCGTAGCCTTAGATGGTGTGCCAAACAAAACCTTCTTTATGCAAATGCTTGAGTTTACCCTAAGGTGCACTATGCAACGTATTTAGACTCTTGGAATTATTCTTCGTCATGGTGATTCTGTAAAAATTTACGTTTCCACTGCTAAAAAAACACATTAATTTTTTTTTCCATTTATTGAGTTTCCCTTAGTCATTTATTCCCTTAGTCAAAAAAAAATCTGTCAAATCCGCCAAAACACTATGGTTTTTTAACTTTACACTCATTCTGTAATTTCCAGTACCTCTTCAAAATTGCTTTGCTTTATGTTAAATGTCAAACGTCCAGCCGCCATACCGTTCATGCTTTGCATTATGGATATCATTTTTTTTCATATATATATAAATACATCACATATAAATATATATAAATACATCACACGCAATTTACAGACAATATACACAGAGCAATATTCCTTAATTGCTGATGCTCCTTAAAATTCAACAATGACCACACCAACTCTGTATATATGTGTATAGAAATATGCACATATCAGCAATTCAAGAAGAGTTTGGCAGAGAGAGAGAGAGAGAGAGAGAGAGAGAAATTAAATATAAAAGGTAACACGTAATTCTATCATTTGTCCACCTGTACCAGCCGTACTAGCAATTTTTCTGGCCTCCATTACGCATCATTAGTTTCGTGTTTTGCGAAACCACCCACGATTATTACAGGGTAATGTCTTGAGCTGTATTTAACACGCCTTGAATTCTCTGAACGCACCTCTCCTCACACTGAGAAATAATTCCGCTTATTAGCAGAGATCCTTTAATCTTATTTCAAAAGAAATAACAACAACAATACGGAAAGACGACCCCACTGTTTCATGTCATCGCCTTTAAAATTTCTTATGGTTTGCGGTCGCGGAGAGTGTGTAATTATTGAATAAATCACGTGATAATCAGACACACACCATGTAATTATCAGAGTTAAACAGGGGGTGCGGAATTCATTGTCTTGAGACCCTTCGCGGAGGCTGGGACAAATGAGTAAGTAAGGAGTAGAAGGCTTGAGGATGGGGGGGGGGGTAGATAGGAGGGATTTGTGACTATTTTAATGTACATCAGCACGCATTAAGGCTTCTGACCTGCAGCTTTTACCGTGGGCTGATAACCATCCGCAATTCTCTCTCTCTCTCTCTCTCTCTCTCTCTCTCTCTTTAATCCGCTACAATCATGAAGTTATACATCATTAGACTTTGTGTGGATATTTCCATTAGCAATAATCCTACATTTTAGGTTAAGCGAGACCATAGCAATAATATAGAATAGGCTGTTTATCACGTGATGTTTCACTATGTTTATAATTCCAAATAACGGACCAATTATTATCACTATAGTTTCGACTCTCGTTAATTTAAATCTTCATGAAAACAAGCAACCCATCTTCAAATTCAGGTTGTCACTGCCTTTGAGGGCCAACAGGAATAGTTCATTGCAGACGATGCATGCTTTCGCTTCTTGCTTTTATAAATATTCACAACTGCAAACACAGTGTAAGCATTCTCTCCACTCTATTGGACTCTGATACTTTTTGTCTTCTCTCCCTGCAGCCGAGCAACAAAGAGAAGCCTTGCTCTGGCACAAGCCTCGTGACTGTCTTTCAACCTTTTCACACTGTTTACAATAGACTGACATGATAGTTTTCGGGTCACTTTTAACGCCACGCCTCTTGACACGATACTGACCTCCCGAAGATGGACTGACACAATAGGTCAAGTCATTGGATCGGCGCCACACTCCCGCTGCTATGTTTCCTTTCGACACACCCCTGCTGTCTACACCATTGTGGGCAGTCAATAACCACCTAGTCAAGTCCGTTGTCCACCGGTCTCGCTGATGACCTGTTTTAGTGGACAGGCCGAGCCCGTAGTTATTTGACATGAGTGTTCGCAAAGTCTGTCTACCTTTGTGTCACTTCTTCGCCACTGGAAGGGTGAAGCATTTTATTTCCTCTTTCAGCAGTGCAATGAGTAATGGACGTTGGGCATGTCCTCCTGCGTCCGTCATCCATCTTTCATTGTAAAGACCAAAGGGAAAGTAAGACTGACGTACGGAATTTTTCAACATACTTAGGAGGAAATGTTTGGTTTACTTTTCAACTGGACGATTGATGCTGGTCAGTTATTGAGGTGACTTGTTTTCTTAATCGTACAGAAGATCTAGGTTTATGCAAAACATGCGATTTCTACAAAACCTTTTACGTTATCCCCGCCTCAGCATATTTGAATTTGAGAAAGAATGACACGAAATTGAATCTGTTTCTAACCCATGACATCAACCAACAGCTTAAAATAACATTTTAATGTTGTTGATTTTAACTGTTCCTCAAGACCTTCAAGTTACGAGGATCTCGAAATGCATTAGCACAGGAAAATAGGCACAAGCGATAGAAAGAACCTCCTCTACTGTTTTCTTGCTTTCCCGACTACACGTCCCGTGTTCGCTAAACTATGCACCCTTTGTTGCCTTCTGGTTCTACCAAACGATGTGTCTGTGGCCTTTTATCTCTAACTCCGTACATTATCTGTTGGGAAGCCAGAAAATTGTTGATGCGTCGCGATAATGGAACACCCACACGACAAACATGAAAGATGGCCACCACCAGCTGAATATTCTGCAGTGGTGGGAGTTAGAAGTTTTGCGTGAAAGAGAGAAAATTGATAAATGTCACTGCTGCTTTCTTCACACTGCGCTCGTGCATTTAATATTCCCTTATCTTCTTTCTACTGACACTAAAAGCCTGCTTTCGTGACGAGCGGGCGGACATAGTGTGGCGTTCCGTGATAGCGTATTCAAGTCTTTCACTTTTTTTTTTTCCTAATCCGGAAAGGAAGCCTTGGGTCGCTTTTCTCCACGTGGATTCTGTTGTGTAAGACTTGTCACGCGCTAAGGCAATGCTATGGGCATGGAAAGAAAAATGGCTCACCTCGGTGTAAATGGTATGAGAAATATGACCGCACTCGCAGGAAAACTGTACATTATTCATAAGGTTTGCGACAAGTTATGGAGACTTATAAAGGAAATACGTACAGCCCTTATTTTGACTTTTATAATAATAAAAAAAAAAAAAAAAAATCTTTTTGAAACTCAGACGGAGAACTGCCGAAAGCATTCAAAAAATTCTGTTCCCCAACGAAATTGGTTATTCAAAACAGGATATATGTGTGTGTGCATATGTTTGTTGATTAGCTTTGTGTAAATTTTATTGTTGTCTGCTACAGACTGGTTGCTAAGGTAACCTGGCAAACAACATGACACTAGATTAAAAGAGCAGAAGCGACGTTTTATTAAGGCAATTTAGGCCAGTGCAGAGTTGTACATACGAAGTCTGATGGTTCTAGGATAGAAAAAATAATAATAAAAAATAAAAATAAAAAAATAAATAAAATAAAAAACAATCGAAATAAATGACTCTTTTTGCATAATTCACTGAGATCTATAGTGAAGTGACAGGAAGATTACAAAACAGATAATGTGAAAGCAGCACG